>NW_018404952.1:215792-266706 GCF_002113885.1 Mizuhopecten yessoensis
GGGGGGGGGGGGGGGCGGTGGCACACCCACCGTTAATACAAAATTGGTTCTCCTTTGCCCAAGGATGCACCTCACCAAATATGGAACAAATCCTTTTATTCCTACAGCAGAAGAAGGATTTTAAAGAATTTGCTATGTTTCCCCTTTTGGGCCCCACCCCTCAGGCCCCTGGGGTACCACACCCACGATTTATACAAAATTGGTTCTCCTTCACTCAAGGATGCTTCTGACCAAATATGGAACAAATCCTTTCATTCCTACAGAAGAAGAAGGATTTTAAAGAATAATTTGCTATGTTTCCCCTATTTGGCCCCGCCCCTCAGGCCCCTGGGGGGGGGGGCACACCCATGGTTTATACAAAATTGGTTCCCCTTCTCCCAAGGATGCTTCAGACCAAATATGGAACAAATCCTTTCATCCTACAGAAGAAGAAGGATTTTAAAGAATTTGTTACATTTCCCCTGTTTGGCCACGCCCCCCAGCCCCCAGGGGGGCCACACCCACCATTTATACAAAATATGTCCCCCTTCCCCAAAGAATACTTTAGACCAAATATGGACCAAATCCTTTCATTCATACAGAAGAAAAAGAATTTTAAAGAATTTTTCTATATTTCTCCTATTGGGCCCCGTCCCTCAGCCCCCAGGGGGGTAGACCCACCATTTATACAAAATTGGGTCCCCTTGGCCTAAGGATGCTCCAGACCAAATTTAGTCCAAATCCTTTCATTCCTACAGAAGAAGAAGGATTTTAAAGAATTTGCTATGTTTCTGCTATTGGGCCCTGTCACTTAGGCCCCTGGGGGCCAAACCCACGGTTTATACAAAATTGGTTCCCCTTCACCCAAGGATGATTCAGACCAAATATGGAACAAATCCTTTCATTCCTACAGAAGAAGAGGGATTTTAAAGAATTTGCTATATTTCCCATATTGGGCCCCGCCTCTCAGCCCCCTGGGGAGTCAGACCCAAGGTTTATACAAAATTGGTTCCCCTTCCCCCAAGGATGCTTCTGACCAAATATGGACCAAATCTACTGGGCCGTTCAGGACAAGTAGTGTTTTAAAGGAAAAGTTGACGGAAGGACGGACGACGAACGCTGCGCCATGGCATAAGCTCACTTGCCCTTTGGGCAGGTGAGCTAAAAATCAATGCCTCAGTACATTTTTAGGCGGTGGGACGGGGATCCTTAACAAAATGTATCACATTTAGGCAAGGTGTTCACTTAAATACTGTATACTATATGAACTATTCGCCGCACACCAGTTATTTAAAACATTCCTATTTGCTGTACAATGTATTGCTATTCGCCGTACACTTCACCAATATTAGTTATACCAATATCTAAAGACAGAAGCATAATATAGAGCGACTCCATGTATTATCATGACTATATAACTATAAGAAATCATCTTAGCATATAATGTATATAATCTACTGGCAAATATCAAGTCAAGACAATATTTGCTGTTGCGAATGAAGATTTAGCGGTACTAGGCAGACTGTTTTTGTAAATAATTTGCAACTACACCAAAACAATTACATGCCTCCTGTTTCAGATATGAATTATGTCTATGCTTGACTGTCGTGCTTCTTTATTTGTCTCTACGCTACCAGAAAATACAAGAAATATAAAACAAGAGGTCCAGAGGGCCTGTATCGCTCACCTGGATATCTAAGTAATCATGGCAAAATATTCTCCAAATGAGATCCAAGGGAATATGCCAGACACCAAGGCCAATCCTTGTAGCATATCTGTATTTGATTTTTTATGCCCAGCAATTTTATGTATGGTTATGGGGTGGGGATCTCAACTGTTTCCAAGCTGTGACTCAGAAACTAGGTTCCTAGGGTTGTGGCCAGACCCCAGGATCAATTCTAATATCATGACTGCATTTGTCTCTTTTTGCCCAGCATTTGTATATATAGTTTTGGGGTGGGGATCTCAACCGTTTCAAAGTTATGACCCAGGGGTTAAGTCTGCAAGGGTGGGGCAGACCCTGGGGTCAATTCTAATATCATGACTGCATTCGTCTCTTTATGCCCAACAATTGTATATATAGTTTTGGGGTGGGGATCTTAACCATTTCAAAGTTATGACCCAGGGGTTAAGTCTCCAAGGGTGGGGCAGTCCCCAAGGCCATCCTGGAAGCATATGTGCATTCATCTCTTTATACTCAGCAATTGTATATATGGTTATAGGGTGGGGATCTCAACTGTTTCCAAGCTGTGACTAAGAAACTAGGTCCCTAGGGGTTCGGTCAGACCCCAGGGTCTATTCTAATATCATGACTGCATTCGTCTCTTTATGCCCAGCATTTGTATATATAGTTTTGGGGTGGGGATCTCAACCGTTTTAAAGTTATGGCCCAGGGACTATGTCTCCAAGGGTGGGGCCAGACCCTAGGGACATCCTGGAAGCAAATGTGCATTCTTCTCTTTATACTCAGCAATTGTATATATGGTTATATGGTGGGGATCTCAACCATTTCCAAGTAATACATTTTATTGGCCCTACCCCTTAGCCCGGGGGGTCAGCCCCACCATTTGTACAATTTTGAATCCCTGCCTCCCATGAATGCTTCCGACCAAATATGATCAATTTCCATGGTATAGTTCTACGGAAGAGGTCGTTAATAGCAATATAGCCAAATTGCCCACTTTTGGCCCAGCCCTCAGCCCCCTGGGGGGTTAGCCCCACCATTTGTACAATTTTGAATCCCCACCACCAAGGGATGCTTCCAGTCAAATATGGTTGATATCTATCTTTTAGTTCCAGAGAAGAAGTTGCTTAAAGTAATATACATTGTAGCTAAATAACCCCTTTTGGCCCCGCCTCTCAGCCCCCATGGGGGTCAGCCACACCATTTGTACAATTTTGAATCCCTGCCTGCCATGAATGCTTTTGGTTAATATGATTGATATCCAGTGCATAGTTCTACAGAAGAAGTCGTTTGTAGCAATATAGCCAAAATACCCCCTTTTGGCCCCGCCCTCAGCCCCCAGGGGGGTCAGCCCAACCATTTGTACAATTTTGATTCCACACCACCTAGGGATGCTTCCAGTTAAATATCGTTGATATCCATCTCTAAGTTCCAGAGGAGATGTCGCTTAAAGCAATATAGCCAAATTGCCCCCTTTTTGCCCCGCCCCTCAGCCCCCTGGGGGGTCAGCCCCACCATTTGTACAATTTTGAATCCCCACCACCTAGGGATGCTTCCAGTCAAATTAAGTTAAATCCCAATCAGTGGTTAAGAAGAAGAAGTCGTTTAAAGAAATTGTTGACGGACAGACGCCACGGTATGGCATAAGCTCGCCTTGGTTCTTCGGACCCGGTGAGCTAAAAATTGACATGATTTGACTACGTCCAGCTTCCATGCCCGCTTCGGTACTAGCTATATCCGGTGTCAGTGATTACACAGTGATTATGATACCAGACTGAGTATTTATGATGTCATAGACGTTATGCTAACTATGACATTATATAATTGAATTGAATTAAAAAATAACTTTGAAATTGTATATATACTTTTCACTGTGGTCAAACGGCACTGTAAAGGTTCTGGAAATAGCGATCGCCGGAGTGAGGCAGATTTTTGAAGACCATGGCATGCTTGTGATCATGGACATGTTTTCGGTATACTGTATCATCATTATGAGGGTGGATGCAAAACAGTAAGTGTATTAATAGATCAACCTGCGTTACAAACTTGAAATATTCCAGAAATGAAACTAAAAAGCACATTAAAATATATAGAATCACAGATTATGTCAATAATTCAATTACAGATCTCATTCGACACATGGTTTATGTATTTTTTCTTAATTCAATGATTTATAAATTCAAAACACACATTAACGAAAGCATTTGTGTTTTTAAACATAAAAGAAACAATGATTGTAAATAGCACCTTTTTGACATGCTACTGTATGGATAATAGCGACCAGACTGTATGTTAATAGCGCCTGCGGCTTTATATTACTGTATACAATTATGGACTTCAGGTGAGGTCTGTCCCTGATTTACGAACCTGGTCTGAACAATATTCACAGAGGCCGAAGGCCGAGGTGAATATTGTTCAGACCAGGTCCGTAAATCAGGGAGAGACCGAACTGAAGTCCACAATTGTTTTATTATATGACATTTTACAATGAGATTAATAATTTTTCAAGTCATAAATAAACACACGGATGGCATGGACCATTTTGGAATCACAGAGTGAAGCACTTCAAATACAAAATAACATACACACAAATTTGATTTCAAATTCAATTCATGTGATATTTAATTTCAAATAAAATCGACATCATCAATACTCACATAGTTCAGAATTTGATGAGATAATTCATTTGTAGTTGAATTCAGTAGTGTGATTGGTAACAGAATCACAGACTTGCTGGGAAATTACCTAGGGCTATTTTCAGTAGCTGTCTGTAACACTTTTCTATTTATAGGTCGAGGTCTGTAACACTTTTCTATTCATAGAACGAGGTCTGTAACATATTTACAGACTCGTCACGTGACGTCGCTCCTCCAATCAGGGCTGGGAATTAGCACCAGTCATATAATAATATGGTTTATTGCATTGCATTATTACATTTTGCCTGTTGGTGGAATAACCGGTTTTTCTCACACAGATAATTTTGAGTGCAGTTACTGCCAAAACAGCTTTATAGAGTTTAGTAAAATAATTGAACATTGCATGCAAGACCACCGGAACTTAGGAAGACAGTTACACAAACGAAGAATTTTCTTCTAGTTCCAGAAGAGATAAGTCTCCTATGTAAATGTAGTATTATACCAAATGATGAAAACTGCAGCGTGAGGGTACAAAGAGTTTATCTACTTTTATATTCCCTGTTAAGAAAATATCAAAAAAGTTATGAACACAACAGGGACCTGATAATTTGTTACAGCTATACTTAGACCTAAACTAAGGTGTTCAGAGTAATTTTATATGTATTAGGGGTTTAGATCGACTTCCAGTAAATATGCCGTTCGAACCCTAGTTTGGCCGTTACCTTTTCTTGTTCTTCTGCCGCAAAATTGGCAATCTTGCCAACGCTTGTTTCATGTAGTAGGAGTACACTTAGCAAAGGAATACCCAAAACTGGGTTGTAAATAGTTGTGTTATTCAGGGGCAGGGTTTTTGAGGAGGGAGAAGGAATGCAGTGAAACTGGACTGGATCGATCGTCGGCGACCATATAGCTCAATTGGTTGAGCATCTGTCTAGAGTTCAAGTCCCGGTCTGGCTGTTACATTTCCTCTTTTACCCATGGAAGGTTTATCGGGTTTGGTGTGTCTTCGGTGTCGAAGACTTTTTTGAAGGACGGAGGAAGTAGCGGAACTGGACTGGGTCCATTGTCGGCGACCAGGTAGCTCAATTGGTTAGAGTGTCGGTCCAGAGTTCTGGCCGTTGCATTTATCTTTCTACTGTTACACATCTAATAAACGTGAGTGCAAAAAAATACATCATATAAAAATAATGAGGAAAACTATAATGAAAATTACTTTAAAGGAGAATGTTACTTTTGACATGTTAGAAAGAAAATCATCATCTTTCTAGTTATGCTAACTTTCTGTAAACGGAATTGCTATGTATTTGATGGTCAAGCGTGTATCTGACGTTGCATGTTTTATGACAATGTAATTAAGCTGATTTCAAGGGGGGCCTAACTTACCCGAATGCCTGGATGTCAGCGCTTGTAATTAGTGATCGATTATGTAAGATTAAGAAGTGAATATAAATATAAATTACAGTTTATCGGGTTGAAAAGTTGCAAAAATAATTCCGTTTTGACTAATTATACAACATGGGTAATGATTAAAATAATCCAATTTACCTCGACTGGAGGTGTACAACAACATGATTTATTTAGCTCTCGCTTCGGTGATCCCTATTTCCGGGATCTGTACAATTGATATTTTATCACAAGAACAAGTTAATCTATTTATTTTTTATTTTTCTTGTAAAAATCTTTAATGGTATTGGTAACAGGATGGAACTTTTGTAAATAAGTTTGGTATTTGTTAGGCTACCAAAACAACAATTTTTAGGAAATAACACTTTAAATGTTTATTAAAATTCATTTGATGTGTTTATACTGTAAATGAAAAAAAATGCAGTAACAGCACAGGACATTGTTTCGAGTTTTCCTTTTCCAAAAAATGTGACAATTTCTGATAATGACTCATTACAGTCATCATTGTAATTGACCCTACAATCATTGTAATAAATGCTCAGGTAATATGCTAGTGGTCGTGCGTGTAGTGATGTCTCCTCAAGCTGGGGATTACCGTGGCTATTTTTAGACGTAAACAAATTATCACAAATGAGAGATTACCACAAACACTGAACAGGCTTCACACACAGAAATCTTAATTTATTTAAACGTAGAAACAAAAAATAACGAAAGTACAGAAAATATTGAAGAAACGCGAACTGTTCCGCAACGTCAACAGACATGTATAGGCCTACGGGATTTTGCTAGAGATTTTAAACGCTTGGTCATATCTTACATGCATGATTGTGATCATAGCCATAACGTAGAATATCGTAAAATGGTTGAAATTACTGGCACTAGTCAAAATTCCATCCAACTCACCGCTACATGTTGAACCGGATAAGCGGCTAGAACATTTCTTCGTATTTAACGCATGCGCAACAAACTCTTATCTCAATTATAGCCTAGAGGGGGTACCCAAATTGGCGCTGGACTACGGGGAAATCGGATCTTCTGGAAAATTCCACGAAACCCCAGAAATACACCCCATTTTCAAAACCCTCTCAGGGCCGTTCTGTGAAAGATATCGAAAAACCAAATATATAGTTTTCTTCAGATTAACTTGGACTACCTATGTTTGGAGTTTCAGTTCGTCAGCTGTAAGTGTTAATTCTCCAGGGTGAATTATACAGCTACTAATGGTCAAAATGCCGATTTTGGCGTGTTTTACACCAAATATCTCAATACATGTGTAACTAGATTTTTCCCAGATATAACAGATACACAAGGAGGTAGATCGCGCTGAGTTCTACAAACTTGGAAAGTTTCAGCAAAAGTTATGGAGCCATTTTTTTCGTACTCAAATCGCTGTTATATGCGGCAAATTAGCTACATTTAGCCGTGTTATTATCGCCCCTCTAACACTTCATTCCATATTTATCATCCAGAATGTGAGTTAAATCGAACATTTTGTGATTTTTTGTGTTAAATAGTTAAATATAGGATTTTCAATCTTATTATTCTTGTATCCCAAAAATTATCATAGTATGAAGAAGTGGTATTATTTCAAATATGTTTGCAAAAATTCAGTCCAAAAATGTGGTGAAAAGTATTCATTTCGCACAACAAAGTACCCAGTGTGCCCAAAACAGTGAGGGCATAAGACACATCTCTGGCGTCCACTTAAAAGCAATGCACCTAATTACAGGTAATTGGTTACGAAATTCGTTGCAAGCCTACAATTACTCTTTCAGTGCATGTTAGGTCACAAACAATTCCAAATTACAATTTATTTCATCACTTGGCGTGATTTAACAATCAATTTTGAAATCAAATGTAAATTTCTTGTCACTTTTTAGAATTTGTTCTTATACAGTTTTTATTTTTTTTATACATTTTATCATCAGACTTTCGTTTTTACATTGCTTTTAGGGGATATTTCATACTCAGTAAATGTATTGGTGAAGGTCGCCATCCTATCTTCGCGAAATATCATAAATGTAAAGGTACACGAAATGTAAAAAACAAATCTATAATGGCTTTTGGATAAACTGACTTAAAGGGACTAAAGAGAATTTGAAACAGAACGTTTTGAAGATGAAACCACTAGTAGTTTTGTTTTCTTAACAATCAAGGACCTGTTTTACGGATCCTGTTCACATATAAAATGTTGTCTTTGTTTTAACAATATTAATTAATTTTATCTTATTGGCAATGGCCTAAACCATTGTACACAGGTTATCCTAAAAGGAAGAGAGTCTTTGAAGTCTCAATCATGAAGGTGGTCATCTGAAATAATTGGTGACCTTTTAGAAGTGTCGTACATCTTGTCAAATAATCAATCAGCCTTCATTCTCAATTTTTGTATTTTGGATGACCCTGGCTACAAAGCTAGAACACGTTGGTCAAAGAACAGTTTCTCAAAATCCATATGTAATTTGCCCCATTTCTTTTTTCTTCAGTATATAACAAAACTGCACAAAATGCTCTTTTTCTGTTTTGGGTTAAGTTTGGTTTCGTTTGGTTTTATTTCGTTTAACGTCCTATTAACAGCTAAGGCCTCCCCTGTGTGCAAGATGCATGCGTGTAGAGTATGTGTGTGTATTTTGGGAGGCTGTGATATGTTCGTGTTTGTCTCCTTGTGATAGCGCGGAACTGATGTCGACTTTATAGTGCTACCTCGCTGAAACATACTGCCGAAGACACCCAGCAGGACGCATTATACTGACAACGGGCGAACCAGTCGTCCAACTCCTAATTTGCTGAGCGTTAAGCAGGAGTAGAAACTACCATTTCTAAAGACTTTGGTATGTCTCGGCCAGGGGACAGAACCCAAGGCCTTCCTCACAGGGGCGAACGCTCAACAAATTGCCAAAAGTGAGGCACTGTCAAGGGAGACATTAGGAAGAGGAAAGTTATTTAGAAAAGAAAGAAGAGATAAGGTCCCAAATTTAGTCACCTCTTACGATCATGCAATTCTTACGCCCTACCTGCAGGGGGGAAATAAAAAGTGATGCATGTATCTCTTGTAATCAAGTGTTTCGCTCTTGGCATTTCTCTGCCTAATATTCCAAAAACTGTTCAGTCTGTAGTACAAGCATTGCATACATCTATAGTTCTAGTGTTCCTTCGTCCTGATCATTTGAGTAGGGAACATATTTTCATACAATCCTGTATTCTCAGAAACAATCTTGCGAGACAGAGTGACTGCCATACTAGATGGTATATAAATATTTATATTTAAAAAAAGTGCTCTCAATAAGCTTCAGAGAATGTTTTACGGTGGCCAGAAGGAGCATAATTATCTTAAATCCATGAGCATAACTCTACCGAATGGCTACATTTTGAACACAGTATGACCATTCTCTGGAAGCCAAAATGATGCAAGCATTACAAAAACGTCATAGACAAGCTCACATGGTTTGAGCAAGACGACAATGTAGTCGTTGGTCGTAATTTTATAGATGACCTGTCAATGTTAGATGTATCTGGTATTAATACCAGTATGCACGCATATTTTAAGACTGGTCAGAGTCAACACTCTGATTTACGGGCTAACATTGACAGAACAGTTACTAACTCCCCATGTATTGTAGGGTCTTTTCATTGCCGTATTAAGCACTAGATAGTTTTTTGAACTCAATTAGTATCAAATTGCTTCATTGATAAACTTATGACAGTGCTAAAGATTTTGACTGCATGTCTCAATTGGATACGGGGACCAATTTATCAAAGATCACCGGACACTGACAGAAAAGACAGAGAACTCTCACATCAAATGAAGATTCATCTCACAGAAACAAACTGTTTGGCTCAGAGGGTGAAAACAACTAGCTCTCTCCAAATGAACAGAGTCAAAATTCGTAAAGATTATGAAATATGGGTGAATCAGCACTATCAAGACCTCATCTGTTGCCAGATTTTTTCCAGACACAAAAGCAAGACTAAATATAATGTCTAGATTCAGTACAGCACGACACCAAATAAAAATAATCCAATAAAAGATTACTACTGCTAATGCCCAGTTGGTCAACGAAATATGGGAATGTGTGCCCATACATCAAGTATACATTATCATATTGGCCATTTTAGAATTCTTTAAAATCCAAAACAGTTGCACGAAAGGGCTAAGATGTTCCAACAAATCTTGAAATAAGTTGTTTTCTTGTGAATCTAGAATCACCAGTTTGAAAACAGCAGAATAAATGTATGCACTATTTATTGCATGTGGATAGTATTTTTGCTGATGTTTTAAATGATGGTAGTGTGCAACCATAAACGAAAGAAATGACCGAGTTGTCGCCCTTGGGAGGTTGAAGAAGAAGGAGAGAGGCCCGAAGGAAGAGGATAGCTTGGGGTGGAAAAGCACGGGCGCGAAGTGGAAAACGATGATCTGGACAGGTGTTTAGTGCGGTAAGACACTAAGTGGACATCGTCCGGGATGGACATCGACACGTGTGTGGTCATGCCAAAGAATCGCGAGTGAACTGTTCGTGTTGGCCAATATTCACATGAAATACATCCCCCAATTTGTGGAGTGTGAGACATGTGTCGCGTACGCGTGTGCAAGTGACATTTGGAAGGCAACACCGGTGCTGGGTTACATATCGTGTGATACGATGCATTGTTGTATTTGAAACGATTTACCGTTATTATATATAAATGTTTTAACTTGTTTCAACGCCTCTGTTATATTTCACAGCTCCAACAAACAAATAATTTTAATTATACCTAACGAAAGATCCCAAACAAATTATTCAAAGATCCGTTCTTTTGACACAAACTCAAAAGCATCTTTGTTTTTCTTCCTTCCTTTTCCAAGCCTGCAATCGAACACATATTGCAAGAAAATTGTCTGGGAATCTGACAACTGATTAGGCAGTAGAATGAATGTTTTGGTGGCCATCTTGAAAACAAATATACCAACAAATCTTTTCGAAACAAGTTCTTTGCTTATTAAATATTCATTCCATTTAAACTGGAACAAATATTTCCTTCGTTTATGTAAGTTTCAGTTCAGTCATAATGAATAGACTTTATTACGATGGCCCGTTTCAGCCGGCAGTTTACAACTTAATCATTGATAAAACTGGCCCTTTCTCCATGGCCCTTTTCAGCCGGCAGTTTACACACCTAACATTTGAATTTGTCCCGCACTAGTCAGGGGCAAAAAACAACTTAACGACATAGGTTTTTGTCCCCAATAAAGGAGAAAGGCAAAAGACACACTAAACATTAATGTTTTTGTACCATTGGCAAAATGTACCTACGTCAATGGCCCGTTTCAGCCGGCAGTTTACTAACCCAAGATTGTAAACTGTCCCTAAATATTCAGGGAAAGAAGACAACCTTAATACAAACATTGATGTGTTTGTAACATACCAAATACACCTGTAATATAATACTCTTATGCCGTATCTATAGTTGAATTCCATTCAGTTAATTGGTTGACCACTGGTAACCTGCGATTCGGATAACTGAGCTGTGGTATATGTGGTTTTGCGTCCGGCAATCTTTCGTAGAAGCCGATTGTGTTGAGGAGAGGAGCGCAACATGTAAGTTTACTGTTTGTATGAAATTTAAATTTGTTCTCGATGGTGGTGCAGTTATACGATCACTATTCTGACCAATGCTTCTCTAATAAATTATAGTTGAATTTTCAGGCGATGAAGCGTTACTAGCACTTTCCACAAGGTGCTTTTCATATAAGGAGATATCTGAGTTCATAAGAAAATCCCATGATACTGTGTTAAGGTACGTATCAAGCGTTCATTTATAAACGATATCTTGACATATTTGCCAGATGCCTTATCTGCTAAAAACCAAAGATACGTTATGCGTTTATTCATTTGTGATATACCTTTATTGTTACACCAAACTTAACCGAGTTATTTCGTGTTAACTTGTCTAGTCCTAATGCTATTGGAAAGCGATTGAAGAGATTAGGAGTGCCATCCCGAAAAGGACATACTAACCATGATGAATAAATCATTAAACGGGCTATTGAGGTAATTGCAATTTCTTTTCCATATAACTCATTAAACTAAGTTGTAAGTGTATAATATGAAGATGATATGAGCATTTCAAAAATAGAAAACATCATATGTTAATGCTACAATGAATAACAAGGGTTTTATAATTAATGCTATATTTCATGTTATAACCATTATTACGATACGTCTTTTATATGTTATGAAAGGAACTTTTACCAAACGTACCAGAAACTGTTGGCTACAGATGTATGACGAATATGCTTCGTTTACAAGGTTGTCATGTAAGAAGGTAAGCACTGTGTCGCAAAAAAATATTAAACTATTTTATACAGTATTTCATAACCATCATAATGTTACCCCGTTTAACGTAACGCCGTCACTAAGGCCATCGGGAGTTTTCCTTTTTCCCGCCTTTTATAAAACAAAAATGTTGAAGACAAAGGAAAGCGACTATAGACAGTTTCATAGTGATTTTATCCGAGTTCATTTACCTACAATCTCTCTTTTACCTAGTCCACACATATATTATTACTTACATCTGATGTCTAAGCCAGTTACATGCATATGGTATATATACAAATTGAATTACTTCAATAAATATATAGCAGGATTAAATATAGCAATATGATACAATCACACAATTCAAGAGACAATGTAACAATTGTATAACATACATGTATCAAATACAATTCAAAATAAATCAGCACTAAGTTACATAGAGAATAATACATGCCTTTTTCCATATCACACCCAGCATCAACCCGTGATTCCAATATCAGCCCGACGGCTGATACTGGGTGTGATATGGAAAAAGGCATGTTTTATTCTGTTTATTACATACTTACTAATAAAATACGGAATGCTCTACTATCTTATGATCTATTTTTCTTTTAAAAATATTGAAAACATTTTTTTTTTCAAAAGGGGTGATACGGCGATAGCTGATATAGGTTAGAGCAATTATTTCGTATCGCATAAACAAATAAAAACGTATTTATTAGTAAGTATGTAATAAATTTATATATCAGCGAGCACAGTAAGTATGGTACACTATGTACAACATTTTTGGTGAAATTCATTTCAAGTACACGAGATATTGTGCTGAGTTCGCATATTCCATCAGTTTCATTGTTTGATTTTCGAGGCAGCTGTTCACGTGTTCTGGTGGCTTTTCCTTCGTCATCTCGTTGAGACCATTAGTGGCCTGAATCACTTGAAGTACTCTAATGGTCTAAAAGTTTGGGGACATATTATTTTTGCTCGGTTTCTTATTATTAAGTCCCCCAAACAAAATTCCCCCAAACAAAAGTCCCCCAAACAAAGTTTGGGGACTTATTGTTTTTACTCCGTTTCTCATTATCATTATTATTATTAAGTCCCCCAAACATGGTTTGTTAAGTCCCCCAAACATGGTTTGGGGACTTATTGTTTTTATTCCTCTGTGTTCTTTTTCTTCTTCGAAATTTAGCTGTTGTCTGATTCTGCCCAGAATTGGTACATAGGGGTTTTCGGGGATTCCGAACACAATGGTTATAGTTTTGAAAAGTTCAGTTGCCATGGTAACAAAATGGAGGCCTCTGATTGGTCGAAATTTAGTTTTTTTCTGATTCTGCCCAAAATTGGTACATACGGGTTTTCAGGGATTCCGAACACAATGGTAACAGTTTCGAAAAGTTCAGTTGCAATGGTAACGAAATGGAGGCCTCACATTGGTCGAAATTTAGATGTTGTCTGATTCTGCCTAGAATTGGTACATAATGGTTTTGAGGGATACCGAACACGATGGAAACAGTTTCGAACAGCTCAGTTGCCATGGTAACGAAATGGAGGCCTCTGATTGGTCGAAACTTAAATGTTGTCTGATTCTGCTCGGAATTAGTACATAGGGGTTTTCAGGGATACCAAACACAATGGTAACAGTTTCGAAAAGTTAAGTTGCCATGGTAACGGAATGGAGGCCTCTGATTGGTCGAAATTTAAATCTTGTCTGATACTGCCGAAAATTTATACATAGGGGTTTTGAGGGATGTACATGTATAACAGAATGGTAACTGTTTTGAAAAGTACAGTTGCCATGGTAACGAAATTGAGGCCTCTTATTGGTCGAAATTTAGATGTTGTCTGATTCTGCTAAAGTCTTTTTTAAATCCAACAGGGGTTGTTGGGGGACTTTTGTAACGGCCACCCGTTACAATTGTTATTACTTATTATTAGTTTTATTATTAAGCCCCCCAAAACTTAACAAAGTTTTGGGGACTTATTGTTTTACTCCGTTTCTTATTATTAAGTTTTGGGGAGTTATTGTTTTTACTCCGTTTCTTATTATTATTATTATTATTATTATTATTCTGTGTTCTTCTTCTTCTTCAGCCATGAACTTGTCCGGAGGTCTTCTCAGAAACTACTAGGCGGATAATCATGAAACTACACACATATACTCATTAGGGGGTCTAGGTGTGCAACAAGCTATTTTTATCTCGACCGGAAGTCCAAGATGGCCGCTTTGAATTTTTGAAATTTTTGGGAATTTAAGTTTTCTAAAGGTGTTCGCTAAGGTTAGCCAATGTCACCTATCCTATTTTAAATGTTTTACATATATTTTCCAATGCATTCCAAATTTGGCATGTAGGTGTATGATGGTACCGCAAATACAACTATGACATCCGTTTTCTATTTAAACAAAATGGCACCATATACTGGTTTTTGATTGGTCGAAATATAGATGTTGTCTGATAACGTGAGTCATGTGTATAATTTTCGGTCAGATCACTTAAATCTGCTGAGAAGTCTAGGGGTATTTTTTACTAGTCTTTGTACGGGCATATACTTGTATGCAAGAGTGTTATTATTTCGTGTCCCCACTTCTTTTCATTGTATGTCCGATGAATATGATATCGGCAGTGTTATTTTACAGGATGACCGTTATGACATTACTGAAAGAAACCGACCCACGTGGAGTTTCACTACGACGTCGACGCATGATAGAGCGACGTGTGTATAGATCATGTGGTCCAAATCACGTCTGGCATGTTGATGGGTATGTTAAAGTATTGTTAATGATAAGAGATGCACGTTAAAGAATGATATAAAAGTACAACTATTACTGCACAATTTGTGTTTAAAATATCTTCACATAAAATAGATTAGACGTATACGGCAAATTGTGATTTACTACATGTTAATAACTTGACATTAATGATATTTAATACGTGTTTTATTAGGTAATTTGGAGAAAGTTTATAAACGATTTTCATCACAGTGTACCGTAGTACATGTAAGTGCATGGGTTAGGCATATATCATGTCATATAATGTAAGTAGAGTAATATTTAAAGTGACTTTAGTTCACACTGTAGCATTCTTATGTTATGTCAAATATCCAAATTCTCACATGAAGATAAAATTATCAAATATTTTATTTTCATGAATATATTTGTCTTTTTACAGGTTGTCCAGTCATTTTACAGTCAGATCCGGGTACAGAAAACACAATAATGGGTGCTTTGCAATGTGTTTCCGACATGAATCAAAAGACAGTTTTTGTGGTATCGACAGTTACCGGGTAGTCCGTTCAGTTTTCAATCAGGTATGTATGAGGCAGACTTCAATACGGATTTTATTAACTACTTCTGCTTGTTTAACAATAGTTTAATAGTTTAGCGGGATATTGTCTGCAATGAGTGAAACCCAAAATGATGAATAATACACATGAAACATTTATTTCTGGAGTGTTTTTACAGAGAATTGAAGCATGGTGGTCGATGCTTCGTAAAAGACTAAGTCAGTTGTGGATTAGATTTCTGAACGATCTCGAACAAGCTGGGATATTCCATAGAGGAGATGTTAATGAAACGTAAGGTTTTAAACAATTTTGTGGAGGTAAATCTATTTTTGCTATATACGGTACGTTTTATTCACTGCATGAAAAGCCGCATGTTTTCTGTTCAGCTGCAGATCAAGCGACGGTAAAATAAGTGGTTGATTTTGTTACACACACTCACTGGTATGGCAGAATACACTGATATTTTCACTTGTGCTTTGCACTCGTACCAAATATCTGGACAGTGGATGCAATGTAAACAAATTGAAATATTAAAACATGAACACCCACCTAATGTTATTTCCTTTCACCTCAGATCTTGATATTTCATACACGAGAGCATCGATAGAAAGATAATGTAAGATAATACCCCTCAGCCCCCTGCGGATCAGCCCATCCATTTACAACTTTGATTTCCCACCACCTAAGGATGTTTTCAGTAACATTTGGTTAATTTCCGTTGAGCGGTTCGAAATAGGAAGTCGTTGGAAGAAATTGTTGACGGACGGACGAAGGCCATCACCTACTGCATTAATAAAATATATTACTTGTAACTGAGCGAGATCGGGTTATCTCAGTCGAGGGTTAAGATTCTTTAAGAAAATCCCAACCGAGGCGTAGTTGGCGTTTTTTTTTCTCGCACCTTTTCGTTCGAAAAAAAGTATCCCGTCTGGGGCCTTAAATGATAATGACCTCTTCACTACTTATGCTACATTTGAATGCTTCCGCGTAAAAATACTAAAAATTCTAGCATGGGGTATGACGTGAGATATCTCTGTCTGTGGTGCGAGAAAAGCTCATCCTGTTTTTCGGACCAGGGGAGCTAAAATATTCAATTAACAGGTACGCAAGTCCAATCCAACGTACATGTGTTGTGTCTGCTATTAAAAGGGCAACATAACTCTCCGAAACATGACAATATTCTGCTGAACCATTGCTTAATATATCAATATAAACCCAAATATTGAATGAAAAATAATCTGTAGGCAACAACCGTACAAATATTTATGGACGATATATGAGTGTGTTGAAATGTAACTTGTGCAAGTCTACGTTAGTTCGGTTCATACGCAGATTACCGTGTTGAAAAGTAAGCTGACAATTATGATTGATTGCATTCACATATAAAACTATTATCTGATTATGGACAATATCGTACAATGTATAGTTGGAAGGCTTCATGTTGATAGTCAACCTATCCAGCGACAGTGATACAGTCAGACAGACTTTTCCCAGAGACCCCTTGCAGCAAGCAGCACGTACGTGTTTTTGTATGGACCCTGTATACACTTTCTGGTGAAATCGCTGTATTATACGATGAAGTAAACATGTTCCGAAGTGAAAATGGGGTATGGAAAGGGAATACCTTGTATTGGTTTTAGATAAGCGAATATTTAGGTATGTAGCACGCACTGTATTATTGTAATCTCCTTTAAAGTCCTTGTGAATGTAGGATTTACGGAAAGGAATTTGTATAGTAAAGCAACAGGCGAAATGTGGTTTGTTTAATCTGAAAACCTATGTCCGGCCTTTTTTATTATAACAACAAACACATTTACCCACACAACTCGCACCTATCTCGCTGTAAATGTGTGTGTCGGTCAATTGCCGCGACTTTTATTGAAAGTGACAACTTTATTCATCAAAAAGCAATCTAGTTCTTAAGTATATCACTCGCATCTTATACTATCTTAAGTTGATTAAACCCCACTTGGTAAATAAATATGTATCATTAATTATAGTTTTAAAGTTCTAATGTTTATGTTAGTTAGTTGATAACTACTTCAATTATGTATCATATTTTCGCTGATTTATAGAGTATGCTAGGTCACTTTTCGTGATTAATAGTGTAGTGATCAAAAGATGACTGAAACCAATTGGATCTTAAACAATCAATTTTTTTTTCTTAGTTATCTATATCATTATAAAATTATGCTATAATACCGGAGCTACGTAACAGATTCTTGATTCAGTTTAGATATTTGATGAGGTAAATTTAACATTACATGATTATAGGAGAGATTTAAAGTGAGCCAGACTTAAAATTTCATACTTCAAACCATTGTATATCCCTCTTTAGGTTGATGGATTTATATGTCAAAGAAAACGCATCTATTATAATTCCTTAGTTTTAAGGTCAACAATATCAAAGTTACGATGGCCGAAGGCGGCCAGGCACTTTTGAAGCATTTATAGTTCGTTTGCGTACCATGGTACACTTTTGTGTGGTACACAAACGAAGCATTTATAGTTCGTTTGTGTATAACGGTACACTTTTGTGTGGTACACAAACGAAGCATTTATAATTCGTTTGTGTACCACGGTACACAGTCGAAGCATTTATACATCGTTTCGGTACCGTTAGCCGAAAGCGGCCGGACATATTTGAAGCATTTATGTTTCGTTTGTGTCCCATTAGCCGAAAGCGGCTGGACATGTTTGAAGTATTTATACTTCGTATGTGTACACCACGGTACACTTTTGTGTGATACACAATCGAAGCATTTATCATTCGTTTCTGTACCGTTAGCCGAAAGCGGCTGGACATATTTGAAGTATTTATACTTGGTTTCTGTACCACGGTACACTTTTGTGGTACACAAACGAAGTATAAATGCTTCGTTTCTGTACTGCGTTACACTTTTTTGGTACATAAACGAAGCATTTATACTTCGTTTGTGTACCACGGTACACTATTGTGTGGCCGAGAGCGGCCACTGATAGGAAATGACCCTGAGCTATTAATTTTCCGATTAAAACATAACGGGTTGCCGCCGTGGAATGTTGAGGTCTGTCGTAACTCTTCTGTGGAGGGCTCATACAGGATACGTCTTGTTTATTAAAAAAAAACAAAATATTTGTTAAGATAAAAAATATGTTAATTATCATGTGAAATATATTTGTTATATCTACCGGTACGTGACCTTATGCTATTTTGCTTGATGATTTACTTGACGGCTACCACAGCCTCCTCCACCCCAAAATGGGCCCATGTCCAGAGCGTAAGCGTTGGTTTCATATCCTATTACTGCGATAACCTTTCGAATGATGAACATTCCAAACGCTGGCTAGGTTAATAGGCCAATGCCCGTTTCAAAGTGTACCATGGCCGCTTTCGGCTGTACAATTGGACAGAAACGAACAATAAAAGTGTAACGCAGAAGTGTACCACAAAAGTGTAACGCGGTACACAAACGAAGAATAAATGCTTCGTTTGTGTACCACACGAAAGGGGACCATGGTACAGAAACGAAGTATAAATGCTTCATTTGTGTACCACACGAAAGTGTACCATGGTACAGAAACGAAGTATGAATGCTTCAAATGTGCCTGGCCGCCTTCGGCCATCGTACAAAGTTGACGGTAAAACAGAGATATGTCTTTAAATGGAAATATTTACTCATAACAATATAGAGCAATATTGATTAGTGTTGAGAAGGAAACACAGAGTATCATAACAAATTAAAGTATGAAACACGTGATCTCAAATTGTTTTGTTCAATCAATCAATCAATCAATCAATCATTTAGACAATGTGTTTATTAATATAGCTATAAGTCTGTGTAGCCGTTGTCCGAATCAATTATCTGACACCTGTGATGAATTTAAGCACCGCGTGGAGGAGGGAAGTGACACTCAGTGTTGATGCAAACCGACACACTATTTAATCACGATAGCTCGCATTTCGCTTTAAACACAAATGCAATGCCTTGTGTGAAAACACGCGCGAAATCTATTTTCGGGTGACATTGAAATAGCACACCTCTATTTATAGTCCCCTTCACCCAACATTGCTCCAGACTAAACTTAGTCAAAATCAAGTCAAGTTTCAATTGTTTCCCATTATATTATACTATACATATACATATATAGTGCCGTGTAATGATTATATATTGTATCTATTACCAGATTTGTTAGGTGCAATCACCTATTTTTGTCTTATGTTTATTCTCTGTGACTAAATGTCTATTTTTGTGTCTTGATATACTAATGGTTAGCTAAGAAAAGAAATATCGACGATAACATCCCACATATTACTCAATACTTACAATGTAAAATGAGCAAGGTATGCTTAAAGCAATCTTGATATTTTAAAAAGTATTCCATTATTCCATATAAATAAATGGTTGTCCATCAATATCAAATACACATAGTTCATTGATATGACATTGATGGATGGTGAAACAGCAACTCTTATCACAGGTTGAGGCCAGACCAGACCTGATCCTGATTAATGAAATGCATTGCGTAAATAAATAGCCCTCATAATACGTGCACGAGTTCATCGTTACAGAGCTAACGATGCTTCAAAGCCATTAGCCCCAAACACAGGTATGTACGACCCAGTTTAATTGTTAGACATGTAGGGCCAAATAAGAATGTATGGGTGTTTCCTGTTTCGGCTACAAAAAAAAAATGATAGGTAGGTAGGAAAAACATGTTATTTTGTTTTATTTTATTTACTTTTCTGGTGAAGAAAATCTGATCACCTCCTTGAATGTTAAAAATATTCATTTGTTTTAATTAAGTACGAATGACACGAAATACATAATTTTCGATTCAAGTAAAATAAATACACAAATAAAAATCGCTGCATTCCTTTTTTCTGTGTTGAGCAGGCCCAAACGATACATTGAAGTAAATTTGTATTTGACCCACCTAAATGTATATGGAATAACCAATATTATTTAAATAGTAGTGCTGCGACAAGTGTTACGTTTTTGAAATCATTCTTACTGCTGGACACAAAGTTCAACTCCACTGATGGTCACCAGTGTTACGTTCTTTTTGTAGTACTGATGCTTTCTGTTCACTATTTCCACTGCCACCAGTTCAAATTAATTGATCAACAAATAAAGTACATTAATATTAACAACACATTTTTTTCCTTCCTAAAGACTCCTTTACTCCACTCCCAAACCCAACTCTCTTCTTCTCCTTCGACTCCCAAACTGAACTAGCTTAGTATCTGTCCCTTAGCAAAATCCTATTACATTAAAATAAATGATGCTGCTGAAACCCTGCTTAAAATCGACCTCTTTTCGACTAGGTGAAACTGGCAATAAATCCTGCTAAGGTCAGCATCATAGACTGGATCCCCCCACCTAGACTACAGACGGTCACCCTAATCTACAGATCCCAACCTATATTATAATCACAATCATCTATGGCTACTTGTATATATATAATTAGCTACTTTCTTTAAGTAAAACTCTGACACTGACCACAAGCCAAGGCTGATAAAATACATAGCAAATTATATCTACACTTTGAAAAATTAAACAGCTAATAAAGGCATAACAGTGACTTTTAAACAATTCAATACTATGGATTAGGCTCGGCATGAAAAAATAGGGTCGGTCGGAAAACGGGAAACACAGTTATATTGTTATTTGGCCTTAAGTTGTTGCATTTACCGTATATTCACTGCTGACATTCCCAGCGACGAAGGAAACCTCAACAATTGCATGTGTTTCTCATATATAATCTTTATTACCATATGAACTATTTCAATTGTTTAAAAAAAACATACAAAGCAAATCGAATATTGATATTGTATTGTTTTCAGGGGTGCATGCAGGAATGTGTATAGGTAAAGAATGATGTGAAACAAGGCGAACAAAAATGGTACATTACCTAGGACAATCCCGGCAACGTAAAATGTTTTAGATACTACGTGTAGGTCGTCCAGCTTCAGGTTGCCATCTTCCTCACAAAGACGGCAAGACGAACAAATTCCTTGCGAGGACCACCAAAGTCTTCACTTTCTTCGCCATAAAAGTTTACTTCCAATGGAAATCTCAAATTATGGACTTCAAGAATCTCAGTGGTCATATCATTTAGAATGCTGTTCCGGCCGACGAAAATACATGCAGTTTCTCCGGTTGGGCAAGTAGATATATCATCTACATCAAGGGGTCTCCCTCGGAGAAAGTTGTCCCTGTAACAGCGCAGAATGGAAACTGGCCTATTGCCACTGTAAGAAGACACAACGAATAATAAAATTAATAAAAATATAACTGATAAAATATATCTGTATACACACCATAACAGAATATATATTCTATAATAAAACATATTGCCACTTACATCTGGTCCAGTGTTTCTTTTTACAATTCCATTCTGAACATCCGCATTGTTAAAGAAATCCCCCGGTATGCTACTGAAATAAAAATAAAATATACATTACTACTTAGGAATGCGTCCTTTCATATTAGATACTTTTAAAAATATTACAGCTTAATACTACTTTATCTCGGAAACAGCGCTTGTTTCGATAAATATGAATATGTGAGATATACGTAGATGTAAAATGCACACAACGTTTATATGAGGCGAAAAACAAAAGACTGTCACTGACTTGTCTGTTTTAATTTGCCATTTTCTAATTGTTTATTTATATTAAAAAATCAACCTTGTTTTGTTTATTTCCACGTTCACGCGCACGTGTGATGTGGCGGACACCTCGATGAGTCTCTCATCAAGTCGCAGACATCTATCGTGAAATTTTAGGGTGACAGTCTCGCCCTCATCCGCCGAACCCACTTTGTGTCCGTCGCTCAGATATTTCAGCAGGATCTTTGTTTGAAACAAAAACCGTTATTGTTTTAAATAAATGGCTTGATGGAAAATATGGCACGCTTAGTATGTCATATAATGTATTGGCAATTTATGTAAGTATCAGGTTGTTTGCGTAAGTAGGAACTGAATCCGAACAATTGTAATTGAATATAATCAGAGCAGTTCTAGCATCAGTGCGGAAATTTATATAAGGAATATGTTTCTATAAACAAAGGGATTAGAGTTCCCCAGCACTTTCACCTCTTTTCATACCAAACGAGAGAGAGAGAGAGAGAGAGAGAGATGAAGGATAATTTTCTATATGATCGTTCTAAAATATGTTATACACCAGCTTATACTTACCGAAATGGCTGAGTTATTAGGAAACGACTCATTGCAAATAAATTCGTTCTCAATATAAAAGCTCACATCCATGACCAAGGGAAGTGTGGAATCCATGGAATCACTCTGTTGCTGACGAGAAAATGTCAGCTCAGGGAGATCATCTGACGAGGAACTTGAATCCGTTACAATTTCAACGTCTTGTAGATCAGCTGAATGTTAAAAAAAGAGCAAGAGAAATGTAACTGCACAAACATCCGTAACAAAATATAAATGTTATGATAATGCTCACTTCCTATCCTCTAATGTTCGTTTTCATCGTAAACAACTTAATTACTAACGTGAAATATTAGATAAGAAAAACGAGTATATGTACTTAGTATTTTTATATGATTTGTATAGCAACTGGTACAGTTAATAACAGTTCAGGTGACTGTGTTTTTGTTGAACGTTCAAAGTCTAAATAACTAAAGTTTGAAATGTATACTAACCTTTTTCACAGAGGAAAAATCTGATCCGGTCATACTAGTTTGGGATTCACGAAATTTCTGTAACCTTCAATGGAGAAATCTCCGGACTTGTCTGAGAGTTTATCAATGATCGTCCCGTCGTTGTACACCAAGTAGAACCTTTCACTCCTAGTGTACGTGTTTCTAAATGAACGATTCGAATAGCGGAATTTCTGGAATGAGGCCAATTTAATAGCTTCTACTGTATTTGTGCTTTTTGGAAATGGACCGACTACCACTTGACCTCCAGTTGCAGAAAGGCTATGTGCAGATATTTTGCGAAATACTCCATTTCTAAATCGTCCAATGCCGACTTGAACCTGCAAGTTAAATAACTTTTCTTTTGAAATATCAATAAAAAGTCTCTATGCAGTTGCCGCCATTACTAACACATATTAACACATTTGACACAAATGACACAATCATAAAATTCAGTTTGATCAGTAAAATATTCATATGAAAGTAATGAACCCTACACAAAATTAGATAATAACCATCTCATTCATATCATGACTTATGATATATATATATTCATAATTACCATAACAGTAGCTCGTCTCTCGTGGGGTCGTTGAACCGTACTACTAGAACTGCAAGCTGCTCTCGCATTAGAAGTAGAAGCCCTCTTTCTATTGTTTAATTGTGACCGATAAGTATCAAACAGAGTAGATCTTGCAGCATTTGTTGGAAAGATGAAGATTTGAGTAGTTAAATATTTTAGGACCAAAATGTATTTTGCTAAGAACAATACCGATAATGTATCATGACGTCATCAACTGTTTTCGTTGTGTTTGATTATACATATTTGTATGTTTCATACTTTAAAGCGACGGTTTGGTCCAATATGGGCACTGGATTCGAAAAAAGGAAAGTTCGTTGGATACCTATTACTTAAATTAATATACAAGCAGAGAAGTTATACCGGCAGTGTAGACAATGAGATTTGTCGAATTTCAGAGGCAATCCGTCCCTTTGTTAAGAATAAATGTGGAACAGTTAGATAACAAAAGTCAAATATAGAACCGTATTTCTTCTCAGTACACCATCAAAAGATGCGTTTGATATAATAGATAAGCCTTCCGCTATCAGCCGTCTGAAGGCATATGCTTTAAAATCAGCATATTATTCAGTGGTAGCTATTTTTCTGTGTTTTGTTATATATTTTGTGTCATTTAATTATTCTATATGTTGGTCTTGACAAAGGGTCGGATTGTCTCGAAAATTCGACAAATATCATTATCCGCACTGTCAGTATTACTTCTCTGCTGTTATAAAATGTAAATATATCATGTTCTTAATATAAGGTTTGAAACTTGTTTATGCCTATAACTAAGTTGATATCAATAAGATTTCCAAAGAATTGTATACATAAACACAATTATCTGATCAGTCAAAGACGGTCAAACATAGGTATACGAACATTATTCTGATCCCGTACGGTACATATTTTCTAACTTTCTTACCTACTCTTTCGTTTCAGTGATGTCTCCCTAGACACTTGTCCTTAAACTTTGTATGACCTTACCTGTTTGTAAGGACGTAAAACCCCAAACAAACGAATTCGTTTTCTACTTTTAGTGTCATTTTATGACTAGGTAAATACAGACATTCAAATTTCATTCAGACCAATACTGGTTCGTTAAAATATCAATCCAAATCACAAAATACGTACAAGTTGTATCGCAAACAGTGCAAAAAATCCTTTCACTTTTCCCCCATCCGCCCTCTGGTTCGACGAAGACTCCATTCCTACATAATAAATGATGGATCTGCCCATTTCCCGAGTCTTTATAACGCAATGATGTAATATGAGGAAATGCTGTCCCTATAAAACAAACACGCCATGTTTCAAAATCCCTAGTTGCATGTATTAATAACAATATTAGTTATTATGATATTAGCCTCATTTACATATCAAACTGATATTGTATCATTCTGTCGATCTTCGATGGATCACGAATACATTAAAGCATACACGGATGTCTGACCAAAATATTCACGTTTAATTTGTTTGTTAAATAAGAGGATTGGAAATACATTATAAATGTTATAAATACTAATGTCTAGCTATTTAGTGTATCAAGCTTATATAATGGATAACTAAGTATATCTTAGGTCAATATATTGATTGGCAATAAAAGACTATTATATCGATTTTGATTATTTAAACTAAATAATTACGATTATAACAGAATAACGTTTTTTCTTTTTGTATGTATTAATTCAATTGGCTATTTCCGAACAGAACCATCCCCATGTAGCCAGGTGTTAAAACCCAGAAGCTGTAGAAATACATGTACATGAAGATATAAAAGTCAGGTATTTTTCTATACTTTAGCCAAACATATTTCGGATGCACTGACTGTTAGTACTGTAACAACATGGTGTGCCTTCTTCATTTAATTTATCGTATTAATGCTTTTATGCGATTTTGTTTTCTCCGCAAAAGGTGGGATGGGTGGGGTGTTTTGGACGTCAGGAACACACACAGACACCCAGGCCAATGTAATAACTCTTATTTAAAATAAATCACAAATGATTGGTTATGCTTTTATGATACATATCTTATTTTGTACATCTCGATAAATAGCAATTGGATTCAGTTTATTTTAATATTATTCTTTGGCAAAACAAACAAGGTACTTTCTACAAATATCTTGCTTTGCTCGTTTTTGACCAAAGTGGAACCCTGGCCACTACTGTCTATGCTTTGTTAAAGTCGAATAATAAATCTCCTTGGTCTTTGCCATGACGTAGGAAGGAGGGAAAATATGTGCGGTGTGCTGCATATGACCCCTAACCCCAGACAGCTGATAACGGGAACTAACGGAGATTTATACCTTTATCCCGTCTTGTCCCGACACTCCACACTCGATATCTAGCTCCCTCCCCCTCCGCCACATGAGTATACACAGATGAGGATCAAGGTGTTTTTTTCCGTAATTCCGGACCTGTTCTTATATAATGAATTGTTCTAATGACCTTTGAATTGTTCCATTGGCATATATTTATTGGCTGGAAGAAAACTGTATTTGTGAGACAAAATTGCTTCAATACCTTGGGATTCTGTTTTAGACTCAGCAAAAAGGGTTCAACACATGAAGCTGTAGTTTTTGTTTTTGTTTTTAATTTAAAATCAAGTAAAATTAAGCGTCAGAGCTAGGGGGAGCAAGAGGGAGACGAAAGTCAGCCTCTTATATAGAGGGTGTAGGGGTCAACACAGAATTTTTGGGCAATTGTTGGTGTACGAAGATGACATTTGAGGTCAAATCTCTTCCATTCCTTGCTTATATATATATTAAGTAAAATGTAGAAATGTGTTTTTGTTTCATTTTTTAGAGAAAATGGACGAGTACGACTGCGTTTGTGTGTCCTAACTGAAAGTTGTTGATAATAATAAGATAATAGCAGTCGTTGGACTCCATATGATATGCTGGGGCAAAATATGATAAAAAAAAGAGTAACCTTATCTCATTAAGATTTGATTTTATATACAGATTTAGCATGGTATGATTTTTTTTTTTATTATTATTATTTCATTTTTTACAAGACAAGACAAAACATATATGACATTGTTCCTAAGTACATGATTGTTCATACATATTAAACAAAGATCATCATCATCATCAGACATCATCATCATCATCATGTAAGATATTATTATTAACACATAGAATGGTATGATAGTGCTGTTGATGTAAACTTACTATGTAGCGTCAGCTAGTGTTTCTTCAGATGATAATAAAAAAAATGCATAATCAGTACAAAATTGTCTAGGTAGGTCGGGAAGATTGCTTCATTCTCTGTTTCACCAATTATACCCTCACCCCCTTTCTCTCTCTCACTCTCTTTCACTCCGGTACTACCATATGCAACAATGTAATTTACATATCCTATATGTTATAGCATATATATATTATTTGGTATTTTAGATACCTTATATTTATTTTACAAGATATTTTACAATGTTATGTTATCATTTCATATATCTTATTAAATCTCTTCAAGTTCGTCTTATATTCGAAAATAAACAATATATCAATACATGATTACCATATTTGCATCTCATCCCCAATACTACACTGGTGTGTCTGTTATTTACTTTTAACGTTACACCACATCCTGTCTGACCAATGTTTAGACTAGAGAAAAGTGTTATGCAATCTGATGCATGTAACTATTAAAACATTCACAAACAGTCGCCGTCGATTAGTCAATGTTACAAATCATACAGATACTCATATATATGGCCGCTGTGTAATGTTTTAATATAATTTGTTGATATCATCATCGATTCGATTTGATGATAGCGCTCACTCAATGAGTAATATCAACAATTCAAATTTTCAATAAGTGATATCACTCCTGCTTTTCGAAGAGGTGAGAACGGCGCTCATACATATCAAGCACACGTGGTCAAGGAGAATGGACGCGTAAAAACAAAGCCAGCTCAATCCCAGTTTTGTGGACTCTTCCTTAAAAGGTACGAGCTAAAGTGATGTGTTTTATATACAGTATGTAAAGATTTATCACCTGGTGGCAGTCCATACGTCCATATCTATCCTGAAAAACTATTATTATACTATTACTACTTTGAAGTGGACAGTGTACGGGCGGCCATATTGAACTTTATCATTGTCATTGTGATCTATACGTACGTCTCATTATGGATAATAAACAAGTACCGGTGCTATCTAACAAAGTCAAGAACAGCGTGAAAACACTACAAGGATTAAGTGATCCTGATGTTGTCAAAGAAGTTGTATCCCAGCTTATACAAAATGATTTAATAAAAGATACGTTGTTCGGGGCCCTGGGTATCAATGACCTTGTCAACAAAATGGAAGCACTGGAGGATAGGGTAGATGACCTTGAACAATATTCGAGACGTACATGTATCAAAGTGAAAGGTATTCACGAATCTTCTGGTGAAGATACTGATCAGTTAGTACTGGAATTTTCCAATAACCGTCTGGGTGTTGCAGTAGTCCTGGCGGATATAGGCCGCTCGCATCGGGTGGGACCCCCCAGTTCATCTCCGCGGGACATCATAGTGCGTTTCCTATCATATAGAGTTCGTGCTGCTGTATATGATGCCCGTTTCAGTCTCTTCACTAACCCTGATTCTGAGGACAATTCATCATCTAACTCTGGACCGCGCTGCTACATCAACGAGGCTCTAGCTAAACAGAGGACCCAGGTGTTTATCAAAGCTAGGTTTATGAAAAAACAGAAACTTGTCTCCGGAGCCTGGATTAGGGATGGTAGAATAGTCATCAGAAGTCTCAACGGTGAGAAAGTGCAGGTCACAAAGCTCTCTGAGCTCTCGTCTTATCCGGACCCTCCCGAAAGACCCTCAAAGCCTACCCCTAGATCTGCTACTGGACCCAGAACATTATCCAGCCGAGTACATAACCCAGCTACATGTAGCAATCAAAGGAAAGACAAGGGTGCTAATATGAACTCCAGAGATTCCCCATCAACAACAGGCAAGCCCCAATCCAACAGGTTTACACCCCTGCAACAGGACAAGGAGGATACTGATTAACTATTCTAAGTGACTGTACCAATTTACATTCAACAATTACTGATATTTTCATATATTTGGAATACCATTTTAAATGTATTTCAAGTGTGATGATAAAGCAATAGTTATATATACTAATTGCATGTAAGTATACGTTTCATGATTAATCGTAACCAAAATATTATATCTTGAATTGGCTTAGTATTTGTTCATGTCTTTAATTACACAGTGATTTTGAAATTATTGATTTTAAACTATACATGGCCTTGTAATTGGACACATGCATATAGCACATAGTCATGATCAGTTGACATTTACTGTCAGGTGAGTAGAGCATTTGTGACAAATCAATGTAAAATTAAACCTGCTGTATAGGTAAACAGTTGTCGTAGTTTACTTTATAAGTGCATGTAAGACCAATACTATCTACATGGTAGTCTGAGTACGCAGACTCTATAAAATGCAGTCATACTGTATATACGTCTATGTATATTTCTGTTTACTTTAAAGTAGCTGTACAACGTCGCGTTTATATACAAAGTTAACTAGGTAGTACATGAAAGTGCACATATATGCATGTGCATTCAGGTCTGGTTTTAGTTACGTACAACCTGCTGATGTTCATACAAATGATAATATTTACAAACGACAAAACAGCAAATATTTGACATACCTTTATTAGTGTATAGCTAATCCTTTTACCCACAATGTAAAACATTTATACTTGTTGGCCAAAACGCGTGTATTCCGAACACATGGCATTAGTACAGTACATACCCAAACACATACAAGAGTCACTATGTTAGCTCTCCTTATTAAGGTACATGTTAATCCTCTCTTCTCATGTCAGGTGTAATGCATTAATAAAATACCCATTGACAAAGTACTAGTTTATTTGGTAATTTATAGTCCAATACTGAGCCAATTCAATAGCTCTAGCCAGCAAATTGAAAGTAACCACAAATCAGAGTCACATAAATGTTTAAACCTACATGTGAAACAAAGCTTTATTTTAATCATGTTCAAAACAAAATCCACGAGAGCTGGGAGTGAGAGGTGAGGAATTCGAAGACAATATGAATGTAAGTGTGTTTGTTATTTTTGGTGTATGTGAGTCGAGTTGTTCATTTATGTATTGTGTTGTATATATTACCATTTCCCAACGGCATGGGTCTATTTCGATTTACAATACCTATGTGCTAGTGAGGCAGAAAATCTCAGTCATCTTACAGCCGACAATGAGTTCTCTTCGTAAGATTGAACCCTAGATGTCAGCTTGTGTGTAATAAACATAGCGAGATGACAGAGATTTTCTTTATACCAATTATCAAATTTGTACACATGTTTCACACTCCAAACAATTTGATGTTCTATTTTAAAGTTCTGATTTTGCTGTTGATCCTCTGCAATGACATACAAACTAATATAACCCAGGCCCAGCTGATTCTCTAAATAACAACTTAAGTGCATTTTATCATGATAATATTACAATATGTCATGTAAATGTTTGTTCTTTAAGAAACAAGACCGATGTTATTGAAAGCGAATTCTCAGATACTGATAAAATATGTTTAACTGAAACTAATTTAAATAAAAATATTGCTGATACTGATATCCTCCTAGATGACCACAAAGTTATATTTAGAAAAGACAGAGAAACACACAGGGGTGGAGGAGTGGTAGTTTATGTAAAAGATTATCTGTATGCTAAAAGAAGAAAAGACTTAGAAATTGATGGAATAGAAACCCTATGGCTGGAAGTTAAAATCGATGAAAAAACGTTCTTAGTTGGATGCATATATAGACCACCGAATTCTTTAGTAGATTACTGGAATATTATTGATAATATGTTAGAAAAAGTTATTGATTTAAATAAAGACTTGATACTTATAGGCGATATTAATCAAGATATGCTTAACCTTACTCCAAACTCTAGACTTTCAAGAATAATGACCAAATACGATTTAAAAAATCACTTATATGAGCCAACTAGGGTTACTGCAAGCTCATCTACTAGTATTGATGTCATTATGTCAAATAACTGTAATATAGTCAAATATGTTGAAGTAAATGTACCCTTCTGTAGTGATCACTGCCCAACTAGAGCAGAAATAACATATAAAACTCTGAAACAAAAATGTTATAAAAAAAAATGTATTATAAGAATGCAGATTTTGTGAGAGCAAATGAATATCTATTATCTATTGACTGGGAGGACACATTATCTCAGTTACATGTAGAAAATATGAATGAATATCTCACACAAGAAATACATGAATGCATAGATAAATTTGTACCCCATAAAATCATAACTGTAAGACCGAAAGACAAACCCTGGTTTAACAATGACATCAGACTTAAAATTAGACAAAGAAATAGACAACACAAAAAAGCTAAACAAAACAATACTGAGATAGCATGGAGTACATTTAGGCATTTACGAAATGAGGTCATTACGCTAGTCAGAAAAGCAAAGGGAATATATCTTGAAAAACTCCAAAACTCGCTTTCTGATCAATCTATTCCTAAAGATAAATGGTGGAAAATTGCAAAAAAAGTCTTAAATATCAACAATAAAAGTAATGACAAATCACCATTAAAAGAAAATGGCAAGATAATAACTCATCCTGTAGAGAAAGCTGAAGTACTAAACAAATATTTTGCTACTACATTTTTATCTCAACTTCAAATAAAACAGATGATGATGTCACACCACTAACTGAATTTCCACCATTTACCTTTAGTAATACCATTATTACAGAGCAAGATATCAAAGATCAGCTCCATTTAATAAATACCAATAAATCAGCAGGTCCAGATGATATTTCCCCCTACTTTATAAAGGGAATATCTGAATCTCTAGTTAAACCCTTATTAATATTATTTAATAAATCAATAGAGTCGAGTTGCCTCCCTTACACCTGGAAATGTGCTAATGTTGTCCCTATATATAAAGGTAAAGGTCAAAAGTGTGATCCACCCCAATATTTATAAAAATGTTAGAAAAAATCATTTTTAAATACTTATACAATTATCTGTCTTTAAATGTTATAATATCAAAAAATCAATCAGGTTTCTTACCTAAAGACTCTACAGTTAATCAACGTATGTCACTGTATAATACTATAGTAAGTCAGCTGGATGAAGGAAATGAAATAAGGCTAGTTTTTTGTGACATAAGTAAGGCATTTGACAGGGTGTGGCATAGAGGATTAATACACAAATTGGAGAAATATGGAACTAAGAATAATATGTTGGGGTGGTTCAAAAATTATATCAGAGATAGAAAACAAAGAGTAATATATGATGGTTTCCATTCTACTTGGCAAATATTGAAAGCAGGGGTACCTCAGGGCTCGGTCCTAGGACCATACTTATTTCTTTTGTATATTAATGATCTGGAAAATGAGATAGGATGTAATATAAAATTATTTGCTGATGATACTTCATTATACATAATAATAGACAATAAGCATCAGCAAGCAGCAAACAGTCTGAATGAAGATCTACGCAAAATATCAAAATGGGCAAATGATTGGGGTATACTTTTCAACCCAGATAAAACTGAATCTTTAATAGTATCTAAGAAAATTACTGCAGATAACCTACATCCACACCTAGTATTTAATAATACTCGGGTAAGTAATATTACAAATCACAAACATCTAGGGGTTTACTTAAATGAACAGGGTAACTGGACACATCATATAAACTTTATTTTTGAAAAGGCATCTAAAAGAGTAAATGTTCTAAGAATGTTAAAATATAAAATCTGTAGAAAGGCACTTGAAATATTGTATACTACACTTATCAGACCTATTCTAGAGTATGCTTGTGTTATATGGGATAACTGTACAAAACAAGAAAAAGATCTCTTGGAATCTATCCAGCTTGATGTTATCAGGATAATTACTGGTCTAAGAAAAGGCACTAGCCACTGTATATTATATAAAGAAATAGGGTGGGAAAGTTTACAGAATAGGAGGGATAAACATAAACACATCTTCTTCTTTAAAATAACAAACAAAATAACCCCAAATTATCTACATGAAATTATTCAACCATATATATTAAACCCAGAAGAAAATACATACAATCTTAGGCACTCAAGAATTTTCAATGAGCCCCTTCCTAGAACCACACTATATGCTAATAGTTTTTTTCCCAGTATGATGAACATATGGAACAGTGCCAATAATAACCTTACTAATATTACAAATATTATTACTTTTAAAAGGGAAATACAAAAGGTAATTGTAGGGGACACAGAACAAAATGTATGTACACCTGTATTTAAATACTCTGGTTCACGAAAAAGTAATATATTAATGTGTCAATTAAGAAATGGTGCTAGTCAACTAAACTATGATCTGTTTAAAGATCACTTGAAAAATAGTCCAAACTGTCCTTGTAGTCATGCAATTGAAAACTCTTATCATTTCTTTTTTGAATGTCCTCTCTATACAGAAGAACGACAAACTTTTATGCAGGATCTTATATTAAATGATGAAGATTTCCATAATACAATACCTTTAAGTACTATTCTAAATGGAAACACTAGTAATAGTGATTTACAGAACAATCAATTGATGGAGTGTGTGCATAAATACATTAATGCTACAGGACGGTTTAAATAGATAAATATACAAGCTGTATGTGGTTGGTGTATTCTTTGTATTCTGTAAGATAAATTCATTATTTCTGTTGATAGTGGATAATGAATATATATATTTACATATAATATACCAAGGTTGATTGATCACAGGGCAACAAATGTCCAGGGACTTTATGTGGTCATGACACTTAAGGTATGATGGAGTAATGTAAATCAATAGTTATAATTTATTTAATTATTGAAAAACTAATAATTTATTATGAAATACCAAAATGCCACATATTTGTATCCTGTGAACTAGTGTACTTTGTTATCATATTTAATGCCCTACTGCACATTCGTTTCAAACAAATATAAACTACATTAAATATACCAACAAACCCATGCCTGTAGATACAAATGTGGTGTTAGAGTGTATGAGTGAGTGATTGAGATTATTTTGTGTTCTTATATAATTATTTATGTCTTTTTGTGTTTTCATATTTTTTTAATTTTATTTTTATTTTTTTTTATATCTATTTTTTTCTGTTTTCTTTTAGTTAATTTTCTATTTGATTTCCCAGCTAATCTCAAGACATATATAATTCAAATAAGTCCTGGTACATTTCTTTATCAGCATACATGCATGTATCAGTTTTGCTTTATTTCATGTTGCCGTAGCAAATTTAAGTTGCTCAAGGTCAAGACGTAATCCATATATTTAATTCGATTTGAATACTGTGTATATTCATAACGGTATATTTAATTCTTCTTGACACAAATTTTACAACTATATTAAATATTTATATCGCAAAAGTTTGTATTTTTTTTCTCCTAGGATTTTTTTTTTTTTTTTTTCTGTAGAAACATGAAAATATTATGCCAGCCTAATTAAATGTATATTACCTAGCAATAAATGTATCCATGTGTCATGAGATGAGTTGAAATAAAATGTATGTATGTAAATATTGTATTCAATGTCTTCAAATATCAAAAGTATGCTGGAAGCCATGGAGAGAGCTTATATAGGCAAAGCCTGTTGCTTAATCCTTTTGTTTAATCAATAAAATATATTTGAAATGAAAAAGCACACGTATTAGCGACATAGTTTAAATACAATTTATAATAATATTGATGTAAGATATCTTCATAATATATGTCATATCTCTTATATAGCTTTTCTAATAAACGCACGTTGTATTATCATAAGCATCACTTACTTAAATCGTCCAATGTGAGCTCCTCGTGAACGGGGGAAAATATCGACGGGGCATCACTGTCCTCCTTTATGCAAATGAATGGCCTAAACAAAAACATTGATGATTTAGAAGAAACGTGAAACATCTAAATATATGGTTTATATTTGTCTTTGTTGAATAGGAGAGGCCTGCTCATTTCAGACAAAACATATATTAAAATTAACATAAGATGACGATAGTAGTCCTTTATGTGTACGTATTCTAATTAGTAAAACAACTGAAAATCGTAAAATGTATCTATTTGATATGTTTGAAACACGCAAAAATGTACCTACGTTCGATACATGTTTAGTTGAACTTGCGATCTTTTAATCTTCAAACAACTTAAATATAATAGCAAAATCGCAATAAATAATTAATTGAATTGAATTGAATTTATATGAGAGCAACTGTGACGCACAGATATATAGTCATCACAACGTATATCAAAATATATATGCACACAAAACTTACATTTTTAAAGTGAGCTTGGTCCGCTTCGAAAGACTGATGAAAACTACGAGATATCGTTTTTCGTCTTTGCGGTGATGCCTTTATATCGTATTTGGAATGTACTAACGACCGCATATGAACTGAAGGTTATCGGGAGGGTCATGGCGTCAAGTGAACAAATTTCATGCACGTATCCTTCGGTGAAAACTCATTTTTTTTTTGTATTAAGGTTGTCTTCTGTCCCTTAATATTTCGGGACAGTTTACAATCTTGGGTTAGTAAACTGCCGGCTGAAACGGGCCATTGACGTAGGTACATTTTGCCAATGGTACAAAAACATCAATGTTTAGTTTGTCTTTTGCCTTTCTCTTTTACTGGGGACAAAAACCTATGTCGTTAAGTTGTCTTTTGCCCCTGACTAGTGCGGGACAAATTCAAATGTTAGGTGTGTAAACTACCGGCTAAAAGGGGCCATGGAGAAAGGGACAGTCTTACCAATGATTAGGTTGTAAACTGTCGGCTGAAACGGGCCATCGTACTATGTGTATAGTACGATGGCCTGTTTCAGCCGGCAGTAGGTCATGACTGACTAGTCCTTTTATAATCAAAATATATTTGGTATTCAAAAGTTATAAGATAAATTTATTCTAAGATGACCACATTTTTGTCTGGAAAATATCATTACTTGAGATGCCTTCCGGCTGTTGATTTGTCTGTTAATATCTGATAACTGACCAAATCAAGATATTTTTACATGTATACTGTAGTATATGATCCTTAGTTTTGGTTGTATCAAAAATGATCATTCAATATGTTATTAGTTTGACAACATGCTTTTAGGGGAAAAAAATGACTTTTTGAGAATTCCAGTTTAATGCTCCTACGAAAAACGAACGAAATCCTCATTTGAATTTTAATGAACTGTAATATAGGTTGGTAAAATTAATATTTTGATGGTGTTCTTGAAGATGGCAAACACAAAGTCAACATCTACCGCAAAATGTCTGTTGCAGCCTAACTGTGGAAAAGTCTCAAATATGCAGTGTCCTATATTTCTTAAATTTTGTATTAAAATCAGCAATGACACTTAAAACACTTCATAGGCTTTCGTTAATTATTTTTTTCATTTTATAATATGTCCGTGTTAGGTCGGGTCCTGATGGGTTGACAATTATATATTGAACGATATTGTTCAGATTCTGTATGCAGATGTGTTATGGCATTGGGATAATTTTTGCAGCATCATTTGCGACTACAGGGTTAGTATGGGCGCCTTAAGTAACGGTCCCTGTTACAACTAGATATTGTTATGATTTATGATAAAAAATGAAATGTATGTACCCTTCCAGAGCACCGTATTTCACTTCTGCTTTAGTAAGCTCATGTTGTGTAAAAGGTTTGTGTTCTTTGTTACTTAAGTTACCTTTGTCATTGGAATCTTGCCATTATTGTTGACTATGTCTTGTACATGTGTTAGATATGACTTACATATTATCTATATATATACGTGTTATCGCGCGTAAATTGTGGTGATTTTGTTTTCAATGTTTCGAATATCTCCAGTGGAATTCAAACAAAATCAGTTGTTCTGATTCGAAAATAAATAGATAATAAGTAAATAACAGGTATTGTTATTTAAGAAGTGTTAATTCTCTCACAATTTTGGTGAATTATATTGCGTTTTAATGTGTTTAAGAAGACGCGCACAGGTGCATTGTATTTGTGCGCGTGAGTTTGTGCCTGTGTGCTGCACGTGTATGCGTTCCAGATGTGTATGAACAAGTTGGAAAGACGTATTATTGATTCTTACATACCACGTAATCGAGCAACAATGTTTTTGTAATAGTCTAATTGGAAATGCTGCGTATTTCAAAAGTGAAGCAATCAATCAATCAATATAATCTATGCTGTACATCGAACATCTCGTCATTTGATATCATGTAAGCTCATCTATTACATGTACACTTAGGCAAGTTGAAAGAAGCTCGCTCTATTCCAAAAATGAGAGATGACGTCAGAAAAACAAGGGACTGAAACAGGCATCATATGTAAGCTGTCGAATGAAAGGAAGAAAGTCTTTATTTTTTGGAATACGTTGTTTTTCTAACGGTACCTTTATTTACAAAACACTTTAAATAAAATTTGTCTTCGTGTTGTTATCAATTCGTTATTCCCATCTAATTAATAGCTTATAATCCTCATTCTACGTCGATAAGTAGATTTTCCATGCTTATTTCGGATTCGTAGTAATATACATAATACATATGTACCTGCAGAACATTCTCAGAGCTAAGCGTTTATCCGTTGTTTATCCGAGACAAAGTGAAAATTCATCGCGCTTTTTTGTTCCTTTCTGAATGCGTGTGTAATCAGTAAGGAGTTATCGCTTCACTATTGATGCTATTGTAATTCATATAGCAAACATTTTTTTTCCAAATTGAATGATGTATGGATTGCAGTTTCTTAACAGAGAAAAGATGATTTTAAAAAGGAAAGAAACAGTTTTGTTATTGTTGTAAAAGAAAATTTATTCGAAAAGATCAAACACCCTGGATGAAAAACATCAGACAATAGTAGTATAGAGCGATTGTTTATACGGCGTCAAAAGAACTTGGATCGTGGGATCGTGACGTCACAGAAGGTGAATTGGATCCGCCTACTTCCGGAGATACGGAGACTTGAGTCATGGGAGAGCCACGTAGTCCTATGAGTCATAGACTGTCATACAGTTAATACGTTGACGTTTGATAATCCTGACGAAATTACAAATGAAATGTTGACGTCACAGAAGGTGAATTTGACCCGACTACTTTTACGGCGCCAAAAGACCAAGGATCGAAGGATCGTGACGTCTAAGAAGGTGAATTGGACCCGCCTACTTCCGGATACGTGGATACGTGGGTCATGGGAGAGCCACGTGGTCCTATGAGTCAGATTAATATGACGTCTGGACCCGCCTACTTCCGGAAACGTTGAGATGTGATTCATGGGAGAGCCACGTAGTTCTATGAGTCATATAGACTGTCACACAGTTAATAGGCAGAACAGTACAAATCGCAAATTGATGAAAGGTATTATATGTAAAAGTATATACAAATCTAATACTCTGGGCTAAAACATCACCAAATAAAACACTTACGTTGGAAAGCGTCAACATTTGACCAAACGAAACCCACTTCACCAACATTTAGCCATCACAATGGAAAGTTTGACCACTTCATCAAATATAAAAGTCAAATTTGAAAGTTTGACCACTACACCAAATATAACTATTACAATGGAAAGTTTGACCATTACATCAAATATAACTAACACATGATGTCCGATGTACTTATTATGTAGGCAATATCTGTATATTTCCAAACAATAAAATTTAATTTGTATGTAATATACTACATATGTTATATTTTTTAAACATCCGAAGTCATTGGTAACGGTCAGATGCGCGGTGTCATATCATTGCAATGTAGTATACAAGTGTGCCGTTGAAATAACGCAGTGAATCAGACACACTTGGTGTTTCCTTTTAGGGGATGTGATTTTAGGTTCTGCTGAAGAGGGGTTTCTTATTTTTCTTATCTTATTTACGTCCTGTTTATTTTCTATCTGAGTCTTCAGTCCTCCATTGATAACTATAACTTCAATCATGTCATGTGATAATTAGTTTTATGCACTCGTGTATATACTACTACACATGTACATTTCTGTATAATGCTGCACATTGAACGGAAACGTGTGATAAGTACATTGCAATATATATAACTATTAACAATGACTATTGAGTTATGCATTGTGTATATTGAAATAAATTGACGTGACCTTATACACACATTACACATGTAAAAACGAAAGAAATATGTGATACATCTGTATTCAAAATCTTTCATTTTCAGATATATATTTTATTTCTGAACAAACGTTGTGCTGTTTTGTGATAATACATAGGATACTATCAAATTCGTACTACTGGTCCAAGAATTAGTGTATGATAATATATATCCAGAAATGTATGACCGGATATTTAAGACGACAATATATCTTTATTCTTATGATATGAGCTCCAATTCCTTAATAAAAGGCGAATGTCGATATAAACATATCGTTGTTACCCAATTTCGACCTCCGCTTTTTATATATATATATATATGTATTGAGGGGGGATAGATGTCAGTAACCAAGATGAAATGTAATGATGATGAAATCGTGAGAATTCTTCAATTCCTGATCGAAGGTATTTCCAGCAGACTGTTGGTATTCCAATTTCATATAAAACTAAATGAATTAGGGAAATTTTAAGGACAGGTAAAAAGAAAACTTGTCAGTTCTCTTAATTTCATTTTCATACATAACGAAGATGTGCTGTCTTTAAACAAATAACGATTCGATCGTGAAGGTTTCTTTTCTTGACAGCTGCATCCCTGCTTCCCTCACCTAGTTTGAAGCCCAGCTGCGTAATCTCAGACCTACTTACAGCAACATTTTGAAGACGCAGGTTAAGTTTTATGGCCCTTACCTCGGAATCCGAAAGTCTAACCTTTTTGAAATTTAACATGATTATACAAGGTGATATGCACAAGTGCAATAGGGATTTAAAAAGTGCTTAAGGTTGAGGTCAATATTACAGTTTCTAAATATAGAGCAAGGGGGTACATGTACGCTCCTTATCTCGGAATTCAAATGTTCTTCTTGAAATTTTACATGGTGATACACTGTTATGTAGATGTGCATTAGGGGTTTAATTTGTTCGTAAGGTCAAGGTCACTGTTACTAAGATAGCCCTACTAAGATAGCCCGGGTGGTTTTTCCTTATCTCGGAATCAAAAGGTCTCATCTTTCTGAAATTTTACATTGTGATACAATGTGATAGTAAAATGTGCACTAGGCAGGGATTTAATCATATTCATAGGTAGATCAAGGTCACCCTTACTGAACACAAAAGGGGAGAGGGGGGTATTGTTACAGTCCTTAATTCGGACAGATATTTTACAAATTTGGAATAGGGATACACTGTGATATGCAGATGTGCAATAGGGGTTTTAAACGTTTTTAAGGTCAAGGTAATTGTTACTTAAAAAATTCAGATCCTGTGCTCAAATACACTTTCACGTTAAGTGTAAGAAGTGTTAAATCCATAAAAAGTCACATTCTATCACTAATTTGGAAGAATTGTGGTTTGGAAGAAATGTGGAGAGATGTACATGTACAGCCATATTCCGTTTTCAATATTTCCATTGGACTATTTTATTTTGACACACATAAACTGTGTGACACAAGTTGCTAATTAAATTGTGAATCGAAAGGCTTAAAGACCGCCGGAACGCCACGGTATAATCTTTGCACAAAGGATGTACGTCTCGAGTAGATCGTATACTGTATTATCTCGAAATACATCTTTCGAATCGATTTAAAATCCTAACAGTCATCATTCAGTTAGTAATTTCGTCAGGATTCAAACGTCAACGTATTAATTGTGTGATAGTCTATGACTCATAGGACTACGTGGCCCCCACCCACGCAATGACAAGGCCTTTCTCTGACGTCATCATTTTGTAATTTCGTCAGGATTATCAAACGTAAACGTATTAACTGTGTGACAGTCTATTACTCGCTCTCCAATAACTCACGTCTCCGCGTCTCCGGAAGTAGGCGGGTCCAATTCATCTGTGACGTCACGATCTTATATATATGATCCACGTTTTTTTGGCGCCGTATAAACAATCGATATATACTGCTGACAACACCCCGATTGAAATATAGAGCCGAGGTGAGAAATTGTGTCGGGTGAGAAATCGTGTCGCCTATGCCCATATAGATTGCAAAATTTCTCACCCGGGTGAGAAATGTGTCGCGAACGCAGCAATTTTGCACGATTTCTCACCCGGGTGAGAAATTTTGCAATCTATATGGGCATAGGCGACACGATTTCTCACCCGACACAATTTCTCACCTCGGCTCTATATTTCAATCGGGGTGTTGTCAGCAGTATATATCGATTGTTGAGTATATATCGGGTGAGAAATCGTGTCGGGGTGAGAAATCGTGCCGTAACACATGTCTCATCTCAGTGAGTGCCACGAACAATAGGTCTCAGGGATGAAATATTGTTGTCCTGAAAGTGGCCCTCGGAAGAAGATCCGTAAAATGCATCCATTGTAAACAAGTAGTGTCTCCCACCGAAATTGATGTGTTCAAAGCACAGCAGTTACAACGAAAGTAACAAACATAGATAAGTGGATCAGAATAATTAACATCAATTTAGAGATTTCAAATTTTACACCGTGTTAAGAATTCGTTTAGTGAGATGCTAAATCAGCTTTTGGAAATTTGTTCTTGGTTAAATTGATCCTTTATCGGCAGTATTGTCACGTCAGCAATGCATAGAGCCTGTAACATCAACATTTCATTATGTGTATGACAGGGTCGTCAGGGTAAGAGAAAAAACAGGTTAGACGGGGAATCGGTGAATCCCGACCCTCGGGGTTTTAGATTAAGTCTCATTTTAGATTTTGTTTACCAGAAATTTAAGTGCTCGAGCATTAACACAATAAATAACCGAATTGTCTACTAACGAGATAAATATCTCGGCAAAAGTATCTTGGAAAGTTCAGACATATGTCGATAAAATATATGAATTACATTTACGTTGACGTAAACTATGAATATGTCGATCAATCATATATCAATACAAAAAAATTAATGTTAAAAGATTTTTTTTTTTTTTTTTTTTTTTTTTAAAAAATTTTTTTTTTTTTTTTTTTTTTTTATCAAACAATTGTTTAAGGGAAGGAAATTCCGCTAAAGGCTTTATTTAGAATCAATATTCATTGGAAAACCTGTCTTCATTGGTTTTTGAGAACTGTTCATATGTTTAGGAATCGACCAATGTGGTTGCAAGAACTTATCAAGTATATCATAAAGACAAATGCTCTTTATAGACAGGTTTCAATGTATATGTACACGTGTAAGGTACTGTGTATCCTCAGTCGATTAATCACAGTTCACATACGAATCTAAATAGCTGTGAACAGGGATAGTCATGCCATCCTCCTGGAACATATGCAACGACACAATCTTCGTAATCGGTATTTGGCTGTCCTGGGTTCCAATTGGTATAGGTGTCATCCAGTAGAAGGTCATTTTCGATCCAAGCGTACTTGTTATCCGTCTTTGTCCTTCTGGCGCCTATCCACACTGCACCTAATGAACATATTAAACATTACCATAGTCATGTGATGTAATAAACATAAACTAGTAAAGAATAGAAAATAGAAGTGTGTGTTTATATTATACAATAATGTAACACACTGACCGGGCATGTTATTTGAGGAATGGCGTAATTGGAACAAAGAAAGTTAGCACAGTAGAGCTATCCTTACGACGAATGTTTCGTTTTCTCCAAAAGAATGAACAATATGTCTAATTGCACAAGAATTCAACTCTGCCCCAAGCCCCTTCGAAAAATCTGCGAGATCACGTTACCACCACACTTTGAGCTAATGGTGGCAAGTCACTTTTTAATTTGTCTCATACGGTTCCTGAAATGATAAGTTTTGTTTCATTTTTTTCGGCAGTCTGTTTCGGCATCCCAAACTGACAACATCAGTGTGCTCCAACACAACATCAGTGTGCTCCAACACAACATCAGTGTGCTCCAACACAACGTCAGTGTGCTCCAACACAGCATCAGTGTGCTTCAAGACAACATCAGTGTGCTCCAACACAGCATCAGTGTGCTTCAATACAACATCAGTGTGCTCCAACACAACATCAGTGTGCTCCAACACAGCATCAGTATGCTTCAACACAGCATAAGTGTGCTCCAACACAACATCAGTGTGCTCCAACACAACATCAGTGTGCTCCAACACAGCATCAGTGTGCTCCAACACAGCATCAGTGTGCTCCAACACAACATCAGTGTGTTCCAACACAACATCAGTGTGCTCCAATACAACATCAGTGTGCTCCAATACAGCATCAGTGTGCTCCAACACAGCATCAGTGTGCTCCAACACAACATCAGTGTGCTCCAACACAACATCAGTATGCTCCAACACAACAATGAATAATTCTTATTGTTGTCTGGAGACACCAGGCACGTAATGGATATCAACTACGTGTTCCATAGGGAAACCACGAGAGTTACAAGTATGTAAACATTAGTCGACGAGAGCAGAACTTACGATATATACTGAAACTAACCAAGTTACTTCATATTCATCCCGAAAGCTCGAGTGTTATTCATAAATTAGAGATACATGAACAGCGGCCTTCATCTATGATCAGGCAGTCAGTGAAAATGTATACAGACAGGATGTTTCGAGTAAACCAAAAGGACGGTTGTTTCCGATTAGGTCCCATTGGGTACATAAAAGGATTGAAGGATGTTTCTGTATTCCTTAAAAAACGGATTTCGGTTTTCCGGGCACTTTGAGGACATAAAGATGTTTTTGTGTCCCTCAGGAAAATAGAGCAATTCCACGAGTCTTTACCGGGTCCTTTGACGGAGATAAACAAATTTCCTGTTCCTTTTTGGCCGGCTAGGATATTGTCATGCATGGATTCGCCAGACAAAGTGATGACATGAGCCCCCGACAGCCCGACAAGTCCGTACCCCCTACGAGGACGAATTCCTTACCATGGCCGTTACTTACTTCGATCTTTTACTATGAAGTCTTGCTTATCCTGGCTCATCACGGATACAAGGTTCGCTCCCACCAATTGACACCTGTCCTGATGGTTCAATTAAAATGTATAACACATAAAATAGAAATGATCATGGTTAACAAAAAATATGATTTGCCTTAATAGCAGAGTTAAGATAATTGTCTATGTGTAATTCAAACGTATGCAAATTTTGGCGGCCATCTTGATTTAGTGAAAACATTAATCGAATATTACATATAAAGTAAGACTTCTGAGATGCTATAAATCTTGTCAAATCCGCAATGACATTTAACACATACTGGCCTGAATAAACTGACATAAAAATGCAGGATTCTTTAATAAATATGTTCAAACAGGATACTTCCATTAAAATTACATAAGCATAAGACATCATGGTAAAAGAAAGAAAGATAAGTCAGCTTAATAACACATAGGCAATACTCAGCATCATCGGTATATATTTACATTTGGTGCGGAAAAGCCCTTCTATATTACTACTAAAGTACTGCCAATAGCAGCTTCATCTTATGAGACTATAACTGAAGTTGGTCTTTGCACCTCCGAGCGACTTAACAGTGTCACTACCGAACTTATCGGTATCTTCTGCTTTGATCCCTAACACCAGCTGCCTGTCTCAAATGTGTGTGAGATCAACAAACAATTTTACGCCTGGATTTTTCACCAATTCAACCTTCTCCGGTTGCAGGATCAACATCAACAACATGCCGGACCGCACCATTCAGTTTGTCTGTGACACATGTGGCAGTTATACCAGTTGGTCTGCCACATCTATGCAGTTTATTGCTTAAATAATTACAACACAGCGTACCTTCGAAATTTGAGAATTCGGAAATATTTTTTAAAAGGAAGTGGATAAGATACATATCGAGGAATTACACTTATAGTTCACTTACTCTAGCACATTTTTGAAACAGCAATATGCATAGCAAAATGACCCAAACAATTATCATAACGAAGTGAAATAACAATGCAGTATTGAGGCTAGGCAGGGTATTAGTTGGAACTATAGGCAAAGTTTGTGAGCTGTAGCATTTGTACTTTCTCAAAACGGATGTTTATTATCTGTTTTTCTTGTTTATATATGCTTTTCTGAGTTTGTGAAGGAGTTTTACCAAGAAAACCGTTTGAACACCACTGTCGTAAATTCAAACTTTTTAACAGCAGGTGTACAAGTACTACATGTCCTTAGAAACCTGGAGTATGGTGGGGTGTTTTTTTTCCACCGTGATATTATTATATACATTTGTGCAATTGATATTAATTATTATAATTAATATCATGTATTATATATAGTGTCAAATGTAAATTTTATAAATAAAATAATATATTATTTATCAAATTTGCATGTCACTCTACAGTGTGTTTTTTCTGTAAATGTAAAAAAATGTTTGTGATAATATATATAACTCATTACTATTATTATATTATGTTATTGTTATTATATATACTTGTGTTTGTCGCAGTATTAACTCTCAAGAGCTAATGCTTCCACGTAAATATGTGTGCGACTTTAAATAAAGCTTCTTGTTTCTTTTACTACCTGAGCGTTGGACCAGTTCAAACTCTGTCTCACGAACAGATAACATCGATCCTCAAAGACATGTACAGTCGCGTTGTCTCCCACCTTTTCTGAAATAGCAAAAAAAGCCTATGTCTTGATGTTTTATTGTATTCACATTGACGTACATATCCATGTAGGTACATTAATATCACAAGCCTCTCGATTCAATGTCATTCTACTTTTACAGCTAGACACAAACAGTTTTCAATGTTCCATTTTTATTTTTATTCAGAACGATGATAATCAGACAAATTTATGTAAATAGAAGCAATATAAGATGGTTTTACTGTGTACGTAAAAGTAATTATTCTCGGCTCATTGATTACCTTGTTTTCTCATGCTAACGAATATCTCGACCATAAAGTGCATGATGTCGCTTCTTTATCTTAGGTATCCGATGAAATGACGTACCGCTAACGTGATTGGTCAGACTTTGCATGGTATTGAAATTAGAAATTTGTCTTTCGATGATAATTTTTACACACAGACACATTCATGTATTAAAGTTAAGGTAAAGAAAGGTGGTATTCAATATATTTACCAATAAATTCACATAAATGTATTTTCTTTTAATTAAGCGAAAATTTAGATATAAGATTTGCTTAAATTGGTATGTTTTCAGGGGAAATCTCAAAACCTGTACTTTACAAACTGAAAGGAGCAAGAAACGCAGGTTAACACAATATGCAACATTTATTTAACTGCTTGGCCTACAATTATTAAAACCAGTCAGACGAGTATATCGATCACTGTGCTGACGGAAGTTCAGAGGGGCCAGGCTATTGCATTGCTAATGACAGGTCAAAGGCAACAACAGGTTGCTATGCAGTTCGGTGTGAATGTTTCCACCATAGAACGACTTGTCTGTCGTCTGAGAGACACCGGAAGGGTTGCCGACAGACCGCGATCGGGACCTCCTCGCGTAACGACGCGACGTCAAGAGATAGCTATTCGTCTCGCTCACCTGTGCGCGTAATCGCCACGTTACTGCTACTGAAACAGCTATTAATACGGTAGGCATCATAATCACCACCTTCAACCCCAAACTGTAAGGTACCGACTGCGCGAGATTGGTCTCCAAGCAGATCGTTCTTACGTACGTCTGCCTCTCACTCGTGCACGCCGTATGGTTTGGTTGGCGACACATGCAACCAGACGTTTCCAATGAAGCAATAGAGACGGGTCGTTTTCACAGATTTCTTGGTCCGGACGATCGACGTCGTCTATACCAACGTCGTCGGAAACGCTTTGACGACGCTTGCGTTTTTGAGAGTGACATGTTTAGGGGTGGTTCGGTTATGGTCTGAGGAGGAATATCGCAGGAGTTAAAGTCACCATTGTGGTAGCCAGGTAATTTATCGCCGTAAGATGTAGGGAGGAAATACACTGCCCGGTTGCAGTTCCATTTGTGCAACGACATCCCCCAATTTTCAAGCTAGATTTTTTTCTAATCGAANGGGTCGGGGGTCGGAATGTCCTCGCTAATCCCGACCAACGAAGGACTGCCTTGTTGGAAGAGTGGAACAATATTCCCATTAGAATGATAAATGCACTGATGAACTCCATGCACAAGAGAATGTAACCGATGCGCGAGAAGGGGCATACGAGATACTGACGTGTCAGTCGATTTCACTGTGCGATACCGTCAAATGTTCTTCAATAACTCAAAATCTAATGAAACTGTGTTTAAGGATACCTATAAAAATATTTTATATACCATTCAAATACATAACATTAAATCGCTGTAACTTATATATCGTAAGATAAGACGATATTTATTTAATATTAAACTATGTGTACGTGTGTCAATTATATGGCATATTACTGGCAAAATAATTTACAAAATAATAGTTATTTCTATTTTACGTATATAATGGGAATAAATTAAAAATTATATCAAAATTGTCAAGTTATTGTTTTTTATGGAACTTTTATTGCTCTCATTCATGAAAATTTGGGACATCATTCCACAGCCCGCTAGAGCAGGGTTGATTTACATGTCGGGCATATATAACCACAGGCTATCGCATGCCATGGTACATATGTCTGTCGTTCGCATGCCATGGTACATATGTCTGTCGTTCGCATGCCATGGAACATATGTCTGTCGTTCGCATGTGCACCTACACATACATTTTCTTGGGGATCTTGATATGTTACAAAATACTATTTTCACAGAGAAAGTGTACTGCAATTGTTAAAATGATACACTCGATAGAGCGTATAGTAACTCGCTCCGCAGCAACAGTCGTAACGACCTCGAACTTGTGAAATGGTGTTAGCACGTGATATGTACATGTCCGTCTCGTCTAGTCTCATGGCACTGTCTTCCTGTGAGTCATTTTATGTCTTTGTATCTGAACTTTCATTTCTGAAGTACATGTGATTACATATCATCGTCACGCATGTGTACTTTTGTTTACCCGGCGTTATTTTAATTTACACTACGGTACATATACTAAGATGCTCAATACGCAATACGGAAGTGCTGAATCGAAATAACGACCAGAAAAAAACTATGCATTGCGAAGGTTGGGAAGCCCTTAAGGTGGTTTACGCCCTACACTTTTGTTTTAAAAAAACACACTTGTCGTTTCACTTAAATATGAGGAGAACTTTAAACAATACCACTTTCTTGTTAGTTAAAAATGCATTAAACATGTTTATATCTTCATTTACATCACTATGACAAACAAAGTGTAGGTACTGATAAAAAGTCCGTTTTGCTGACATGGGAAGCAAAAGGTTAAACACATCTTCGAAATCAAAGGAGTCATGCTCTCTCCTGTTCTCTGACCGCTTGAATATGTCATGACAAATTTGAAGGCTCTGCTCTGTACTCGCCATCTTGAAAACATATACGAGTTTCCTAGTTTTATTTTAATTTGTATATTGAAAGAATCAATTAGCAGCATAACGGTACAATCGACATGCTTCCCCTGTATTCTTCAATGGACAGGTTTCAACCAAACGAGTGGTCAGATACGATCTTGTCAATATATATTCCAGGGTTTCAGAAAACGTACGTTGACCACTACAACATCAGTACCGCCTTCTTAAAGAGACTGCGACGGATCAATGGTCAGAGCTGCGGTTGTTTATGGGCTACGCGATTCGGTGTTGCAATCCTCTGGCAGTTGTTTTTCTATTGTTTTTATGTACAATATAATATTATGCGTGTTTGAACGCGGTGTATCACTTAGCTGTAAGATTATTACAGATTAAGTTTAGTATCAGGTGTCTGTTGGTACAAGTTGGAAATTTGACCACCCCTCTCCCATTGTGAGGAAATCCAGCTTCGAATTCCGCTCTAGCTACAAATATGAGTTCTACAATCACGGACTATGTCATGACGAAATCGTAAACTCGCCTGATGTCTTTGACGAAGAACGATGAATCGCGCGGAAGCGTAACGGTAAAATCGACAGATATTGAAAGTTTATGTAGTTCCTCCAGGACAGCCTAGCGATTGGTCAGATTGTTTTACCTAAAATCAATCAAATAGCTAGCCGTGTTTCTATTGTGTCATGAAATATTCGAGAGCAGAACCCTTGCAACGCGAGAATGGAGGTAATGGTCAGCAGTCGCATATCAACTCCGTATGCTTAAAGTAATGGAGTATAGACAAAAGAAATAGTGCGATCGTACAAACCTTCCATTCATGAATACAAACAATATATGAAAATGTTTATTTTACAACTATTATGAAATAGGTTATTTAAACTTAAATAAATCACTCTTGTTAGCTCAGATGTATGCTCACAGGAGTCTTGGAAAATTGGACACAACACAGGACACAGAAAGTAGTGGGTGTGCCACTAACAGGCTCAGGAATTATCGACTATTCAAGAACGTTTTAGTGGTCGAATCATATGATTGGTAAATTGTGCTTATATCTGGGCTTTGTTCCCTAATACAATTTTGTTGTGGAGTTGTCCTTTATGGTAGAGACAGGTCGTCATCAGAGTATTTACGTGGCAGGCCTTGTATACTGTCATTGTTTAGCGTCAGTAAGAGGTGGGAAATGACAGGTGTGACTGTCCGCTTTAACAGGACAGGTGTGATACAGTACATATGTAGGCGGATCGAATAGATAGGCTCTTTATAAACTGTTTTACCGTATCATAAGGACTGCACACCAGCGAAATTTTATCAGATCACAGAAAAATTAATTTTATACAACTAGCCAGTGTTCATTAATGTTTTATTTGACTAATTAAGAGGATTAGTATTGTCATGCGATGAGCGGATTTGATGTTAAAGAACAATAAGGACACACCCTTTGCTATAGATGTAATACATATAGGATCTTACATGAGTTTCCATGTCATTAGATTTATAAAACGTGTCTAAGAATTTATCAATCTGGCGAGTCTCTGGCGAGCTAAAATGAAACATTCTCAGACTCGTTTCACAAATCTCATATGAAATGGAAACGAGTATAATATCCTTTTTCTCACATAATCAAGATGTGTAACATTTATTTGTGTAAAAAAAGTCTTTATGCAACCTTGAAATGTAAAAAGCCGCCATGTTGACTTCAGTGCGAAAGTCTGTCACGTCATGTACTTGTCCTAGACGTGACGTCACAATTGAAACTTACCACCAATCACAGGGCTGATAGGTCATATTACATGGGTCAATACGCAAAGAATAAAACATGGGTATATTCACTAGAAAACACAGTACATTATGTGATAATACTCAGAACATTATGTGATAAATATGCAAGACCACACACTTGTGTTTTTCTAACGAAACAGAAAGCATGAGTTTATTCCGCGGACGTATATATTCACTCGTGCGCTCCGCGCACTCGTAAATATATACGTCCGCACAATAAATGAGTGCTTCCTGATTGAAAAACACAAGTGTGTGGTCATACCTTCCGTATTTGGTAGAGGTTGATACAACGATTTTATAAACTTTGATATTTTTTGCAAATACCGGAAACTTTTCAGTTCGCCATGACAAGGGGATTCCCATAAATAGTACATGTACATTGTAGTTCCGGCTGGTATGGTGATACAACAGCTTGTATCACACATGTGTTATACAAACCGACAGAAAACATCAACAGAAAATGTTGTATTACATGTTGTATTACTATTGTAAGATTACATAGGTATGTGATAAAACACAGAACATAATGTGATACAATACAGTACATAATGTGATAAAACACAGGACATAATGTGATAAAACACAGTACATAATGTGATAAAACACAGTACATAATGTCCAGCTTAACCAGGACATGTCTGTTCACCAGCTGGACAAGGATATGTCTGTTCACCAGCTGGACCAGGACATGTCTATTCACCAGCTGGACCAGGACATGTCTGTTCACCAGCTGGACCAGGACATGTTAAAACACAGAACATAATGTGATACAATACAGTACATAATGTGATAAAACACAGGGCATAATGTGATAAAACACAGTACATAATGTGATAAAACACAGTACATAATGTCCAGCTTAACCAGGACATGTCTGTTCACCAGCTGGACAAGGATATGTCTGTTCACCAGCTGGACCAGGACATGTCTGTTCACCAGCTGGACCAGGGCATGTCTGTTTACCAGCTGGACCAGGACATGACTGTTCACCAGCTGGACCAGGACATGACTGTTCACCAGCTGGACCAGGACATGTCTGCTCACCAGCTGAACCAGGACATGTCTATTCACCAGCTGGACCAGGACATGTCTGTTCACTAGCTGGACCAGGACACGTCTATTCACCAGCTGGACCGGGACATGTCTGTTCACCAGCTGGACCAGGACATGTCTGTTTACCAGCTGGACCAGGACATGTCTGTTCACCAGCTGGACCAGGACATGTCTGCTCACCAGATGGACCTGGACATGTCTGTTCACCAGCTGGACCAGGACATGTCTG
>NW_018404953.1:0-145 GCF_002113885.1 Mizuhopecten yessoensis
TCACTACCACCATACCTAAGTCTGTCATTACCACTATACCAAAGTATGTCACTACCACAATACCTAAGTCTGTCACTACCACCATATTAAAGTCTGTCACTACCACCATACCAAAGTATATCACTACCACAATACCAAAGTATGT
>NW_018404953.1:3930-4072 GCF_002113885.1 Mizuhopecten yessoensis
GTACCAAAGTATATCACTACCACAATACCAAAGTCTGTCACTACCAACATACCAAAGTCTGACACTACCACCGTACCAAAGTCTGACACTACCACCGTACCAAAGTATGTCACTACCACCATACCTAAGTCTGTCATTACCA
>NW_018404954.1:0-145 GCF_002113885.1 Mizuhopecten yessoensis
TTGTATGTGTTTAACGTCCCGTTAGCAGCTATGGACGTACCAGGTGTTGGTGGTGCAGGAAAGCTGGAGTTCCTGGAGAAAAACCACAAACCTACGGTAGTACCTGGCGACTGCCCTACGCCGGTCTGGAACCCGCGACCCAGTG
>NW_018404954.1:1724-29473 GCF_002113885.1 Mizuhopecten yessoensis
TCAATTTATATTAATAGAATGTAATCATAACATGCTATCATGCAGTTGATACATACATATCAGCGACAAAAACCTCAGAAGTGATATCATTTCATTCTAAAACCAAAACGAATTTGTGTCCCCACAAAGAATGCAATATATTTTATGACAAAATATTGTATAAAAACAAAAATGAAAAAATGAAATAAATAATTGCATATGAATGGTGATTTTATCTGAAGTATATCAACTCATTTACCAGAACAAACTCCTTAGTTAGCCTTTAGCTTTCAGTTTTATTCTATGTAGAAACAGGGGATATAAGTTCAGTATTTTGCTTACAGTTCTAGTTATTTTGCGTATTGCCCTTTCATTAAATAAAATATTAAGGAATATTACATATTTTATATCGATAACTTTAAACAAATAAAGTAAGGAAAGATATGCTTGCCTGACTCCCCATACAAATAAAATATTTCAAAACTTTTATTGTTTTGACCTTGAACGAAGGTCAAGGTCATCAACGTTAGCAAAACTTCATTCTATACACATGAAGAAGGTTTTCGCCAAATATCAAGACACAAAGACCTTTGGTTATGAAGGAACACAAGTAAAAGGAAAAGTGGAAAGAAATCGATGTTTTTCTTTTTTTGAATCGAAGGTGTTGAATGACAAATTTACCGGTTGTCACCTTTTTGAAATCCCTATTGTTGAAAAATATTATTAGTCGCCATGATTTAAGCAAGTTTGCAAAATAGACTCATTTAAGAACTATGTAAATTAACTTCATTAAATTTAAATTTAAAATTAATTGAAATGTTTTCATTAGTAATAAGATTTAAAATACTTTTCTGCTTAAATTTTAGATAAAAAGAACAATTCCTTCTTGACATAGTGTAATATTCGGTATTGAAATAACAGTTGAATTATGTTGCACAGGTTGATGATATAATTTGAAATAATTGTGTCATTTAAATGCTCTAGGAGGACTTGTAATACCGTAACTTGAACACCCACACAGGTTTAAGTCAATAAGGTCACGTTCGTCATAAAATTAATTCTGAAACTATGTAACTGTTCATGATTTAAACTTCCTACACCAATACCTTTTTTGTATTTATCTTTGTTTTGAAATTCAAAGCGGGGGCCGACGCTCATGTTATATATTCATAGGCGTTGACTCTACCTTTATAATTTTATGATTTTACTTCTGTATCTTCGCTAAATACCTTAAACATCACCATACCTGTACATAACCCACTGGCCTGATAACATATATCCCCTTTGCAATTGGACGGGCAGGTTGTGTTGCAGGTACCACCATAATAGCCAGGTTTGCATGCTGAAATAACAACATCAGCAGTCATTTGAGGTAAAATGACCACATCGTTCACTTTACACTACCAAAAAAAGATAAATTAGGTATATGTTCAAACTTGACTTACAAGAAGCGCAGGCTTGAATATAACATAAATAAGAGTTTACAAGTATCTCTCTTCAGATAAAAATACAACTGTATCGTATCTATCTTCAAGTACATTTAGAAATCTAGTCAATCATATCAAGTTTGTATAAATAATTATAATTCATTGCTTTGAGCATACAAAACACAATTATAAATACCTCTGATTAGTTTTGTAGAAATGTCTTACATCCTTTCTTTTCATGCCCTTGACAGTTTTATTATATATGCACAAACATAAGAGAATTCCTCAAACATTTATTTTGACTAAAGTTAAATCCAATAACAGTCACTCTACCTGTACAGTTCACACCATATTGTGTACATGTGTTGTTTCCGCAACTAAAGAAACATAACTGATCACACTTTATCCCATAGAAGCGTTAGAAAAATTAAAAGTACACAAATATGTGAAACCTAAACTTCGGGTTTTCATTTCAAACGTTATATTTTTTTTAATCCGAAATATTGAATCCGACAATATTGTTAAGTTACAAAAAAAATCCATAGNTTGCCTCGATTTGATATAATTTACCCTTCGTTTTGATGATCGGGAAATATACCAACACCAAATAATAATCGGACCTGATACATTATTTAACAATCAAGTTGTGAAGTTATTTGTTTACTACCACCGGAATGTGTTGTTATGTCAAACTTGTTTTCTCTCTACTTATTATATCAGTTTCTCGATAACCGATCTTGCTTCGCTGAGATTAAGTTAATTTTACCGAAAACCTACGAAAAGGACAATTGCTTTGGGATATATTTTTTCCCCTCAGTTGTAGGGCTGCAAATTCTACATCATGAATATAATTTGCATATCCATTTTTGATTTTAATTTATTAGACGTCATATACAAACTAAAATAGGAAATTTGTCAGTAACGTGTAATTATTTTTATGCAAAATTGGTCTGAATTGTCTATGTTAACATGACAATTACAATATATGAATAAGAAATAATGTCCTAACTAATGCTTATATAAAACATTTCTATACACGTTTTTTATATTTTACACTGATACACACCTTCACACTTGCCATTGCTTTGCATACATCGGTTGTCTTTACAGTTGAACGGACAGGTCTGATTGCAATGGCTTCCATAATACCCGGGAGTACACGCTTTCATGGAATATCACAAAGAACAAGTCAGAAATCGAAAAAAAATTATAAGAAGCAATATTATTTATATCTAACTATTAGGTTATTAATTTTCACTGAGAATGTGATTGTACTAAATGGTGCTTGTAACAAGTATATTTCAAAACAACACTCAATTAGAAAAAAAAAAGTTTATTGTGAACCATATTTTATCAATTCATAAGAACAGAATGTTATCATAACATGGTATCATTAAGTTGATAAATAGATATCAGCAAATTCCTAATAAAATCTAAAATCAAAACGAATTTGTGTCCCGACAAAGAATGCAATAGATTTTATGACAGGAATTAAGTAGAAATGTATATTGAAGATTGCTAACCATATGTTGATTAACTTGAATGACAAAATGTTATAATGTTATGATATAAATGTTGTAATGTTACCCTGATAAGACATATCCATGTGCTACCACCGAAAGCCTATACGACGACAAAGCATATACACAAACACCATCAGTTGAATCAGGTTATGATGACGACCTACACTATGTTCTTATACTGAAAATACGTTTTATCACAACGGTTCTCGTTAATATATAAAAAAAAATGAATGATACACTTATTAGGGGTTTTTTCGTTCCACAGGCAAATGGCATATTGTTGTTTTGTCCCACTGAGTATCAATATCTTAAGATAGATATAATTACATGCACATTTTCCGGTCACTGGATCACATAGGCCATTGGCACACCCTACACCACACTCGGAATCACAATTATCATCACCATATTTCCCAAGTGGACAACCTAAAATATATAAGCATACGAGTTTGTGTCATAGGCATATCTGTTTACATTAAAAACATGCTAAAATATATTTAACCAATTTCAATTGTCGTATCGCTGGATAGACCCCTTGGTTGTACAAATTCCTTCTCGTGTAACATCATATGCAACTTTATAATGATGCACAAGTACAATAATACCTTCATAATTGCAACAAAATATTTTAATGACCCGACACGCGAAGTCATAGGCGATAACGAATGGCAAACATTAATTATTGAAAAAGAGGGCATCAAGTCTGTAATTAAACAAAAATAATACAACTGATTCTGAAGTGAACTGCGATGATGTAAGAATAGTCATCCCTATTTCTTAAATAGAGATCTTCATGAATATTTCTCTTGACCTTACTGAAAGCTCCATTTCTTTTCAACCATTTTAAAAGTCAATTTTATCGATTTGTGTTATAACAAACACAGCCACATATACATAAGAATAACACATTTTTGTAATGTTTGATATCAAATTTACGTACCGTAAACTTCTACCTCGCAAAGCTCGAGATAAGCGTTTGTAGAGTACCACTCTAGACCTCCTGACCGTCTATCGCTGTATATCGTCAGGTACTGGGCGCTACCTGTACATGGGATCTGGGGAATCAAAGACAACGCGGCCGACGTTGATGTTGTGTCTTTATAGCAAAGGTAACCATTCCGCCAATCCGAAGTGTTCGACTGGTATATTTGAAAGCCACCAAATCGTTGTCTTTGCTCATAATCTTGATCGTATTTTTTCCCCTATTTGATAAACAAGATTCTCCACTAGAGATATGCTTAAATATTGTTTTTACGCAGGGTTTTTTCGCGTTTAAGCAAGGAAAATCTAATCCGCGCGAGAAAAATACGAATCGTATTATTTTACCAGTGAAAAGTTTGACACTTTTCATTGTTTTTGAACACCCCTGTAGGTCGATGATTAAGAAAAAAACACATGCCTGCGGTTACCGACTGCATGTTTGTTCTGCAACAGGCAACTGATGCAGAAACCTTCTGAGAAAATAGGGATTTAAATTTGTTTTCTCTTTTTGGCCGGGACGCACCTTAATCATGAGCCTGCTTCTTAATGAGAAAGGTGGCAGTCCCAATTCTGGTCTTAAAATGCATTGTTTTATAGCCAACGACCTGAACCTATTAAGCCTCTGGATCTAGTAGAACTGATATGAAGTTTTTCAAAGAGGTTGTACCTTAAGATAGCACATTTGGGATCTTGAGACCTATAACAAATGGATTTGTTTTAATCATTTGATCGATGTGACCTCGAAAGAGAATTGATTCCAGTCATTTTTCTCAACCCTGATTGCAATCCAAAAGTTGAAAAAGTTGAAAAAATTGTAACAAATGCTATTCACATGTAATGATAAAACAATTGGCACCGGACATTATCTACAGATGATGTACATACAGTAATACTGAATAATCAATAGTTTTGAAGTCATGGCGACCATATTGAATTATGGACCAATTGAAAATGTGTGCTTCAATAATGCAGTGCACACCTCCTGACAATGACCTACAATAGATCCGAAAGCCTATAAAGACACCCGCTACCAATACAAAGTTAGGTTGTCACAACATTAATAAAAAGAAGAATAACAAGAAACAACCAAAAGTGATATGCCTTTTCACCATTTGGCGAAAAGCCCTAATTGCCAATGTGTATAATACGTTCGTCCTACAGTTAACGAATTATCTGTGTAATTATTGCAGTTGTTATGCAAAGCAAATCCCGGAATGATATAAAAAAAAAAACCCAGACAAAGCCAGGCAAACAATTGTTATGCAAAGCAAATCCCGGAATCGTGCTGTTTAAATAAATGTGTCAATATCTAGAAAAGGAATGTTTCTGTCAAAGAAACCGTAAAGTTAGATTATTATTAACATCTAGTAAACATTCATTGAAATGATATTGCCCCATAGCCCATCATTGCCTTTATAAATTGATAGATTGTTTCAGAATAATTCCGAAAATTATACAAAATAAATTGCATACATATTGTTTCTGTATTGTTTAGTCTAGGTTATAAACTGTATTGTTTAGTCTAGGTTATAAACTATTTATCTAAATGAAACATATTGAACTTTCCATCGATAATGTTTTTGTTACGTTTCATTAAGCTGCTATATCACATCAAATCATATGTACAGGGAGGAATCATTGCTGGTTATCATTATTAGGAAAATTCCTCAATCAAATTGTGCCTAACATGGATTGACTTTACCACACCTCCTATTCATAGGTACACGGACATAAGTACTTACACATGTATCGAACGGTGTCGTGTGTTTACGTATACACAAAAAAACGAGTCAGATCACTTAAGGTTTAAAATACAAGTACTACATGTATACACAACAGTCCGTCGTTAATAAACACGAACTAATTCAGGGTCTATATACAAGCTGTACAACAGTGTTATGAAAACCTGTGGTGTGCAGTTACAACCTGTTGGACCGAAGAATCATAAGTCAGAACTACAAACAACGTAGACAGCATTACAACTCATCTATTGATATATTTATTGCATGTATGTGTGCTTTGCATTGGACTGTCTGTATTGTTTTGTCGTATGACGTCATCTGTGTTGTTTGTGCCATTCTCGGTGTAGGCGTAACGGACCTTTCAACCATTTGGGATTTGTTATGCAATATGTATATCTAAAATAGATGTCACTGTATAATGTATTATACAAATATCTAGTTTGATTGTTTACCAACCTCGTAACCGCCAGTGTTTCACATAAACACGGATATATACGGGGCACCACCAGAAAGACAGAGTTACCACGTTTCTTAGGTGGGCATCACATACATTTTGGTAGTGAGTAGTAGAAACCACTGAGAGAGAATAGCATTAAGCAAAGATGGGGATACTCACCTCTGTAATAAATTTTGACGTGTTCCATCATTATAAGTTCTTCTAGATCTACTTGCCACCATGCTTCCTTTTGACCTGTCTGTGTATGTGAACAACAATTGTTGCTGTCGAATATTTGTGTTTTACAGCCATCTACCGCCTTACCACTAGGATATTCAGGAAGATAGATTGAACTTTGAGTGGTGTTTTTGACATTTGGTTCACGACTGGTGTTAACTGTAAACAAAAAAAAAGTTATATATTGCCGATATAAAGTAATAATAACGGTCACTAATATCAGCATTACATGGTCATCAATGTATGACTGTGTTGATATTAAAATCAAGCATTAAAAGACACAAATGATGTGCACAAATTTATGGTGAACGGATATTAATATTGGTAAACAAATGTACACATGTACCATCAAACTGATTAGAAAAGAGAACCAGGACTTTGTTATCATAGTGATGATTTGACCGGTTGACTAATCTGTTACGTTATGTTATACTTTTAATTGAAACTGTTATGATCATCTTTAAAACAACTGCAGATCACTAATTATCCGGATTTCTTTTCTGATTTAAAATTCATGATCAAACGCCCATGTTCCTAATGACTATCATTACAAAAAAAAAACAGGCCAAAGAAAAACATTTATTAATTAAGAAATATGATGATATTAGTGCATATGCGCTCGGATAGCTTGTAACCGAAGTTTAATTATGGTTAAATAATCATCTCGAAGACGTGATATTAACTTCATAAATATAACAAAATGTTTATAAACCATGTGAGAAAATGAATAGCCGTAGCTGTTCGGGTAACCACGGAGTGAAGAAAACTGCGAGGGATGGGGAGTCTGTGCAAATCAAAATGGCAGATAGGGTCACTTCCACACAACTTAGGTCTGTGGAATAATGTGACCGGATAAACAAAACATTATTATTTAATGGTTGTAAATCAGAATTGTAGAATGGTATAAGTAAGTAAAAACAATGAGAACTCAATGTCGTCTTCCAAAGATTTTTCTCAATAATGTTATTAAGATTGTTTTGTATGAATTATCTTGACCTCACGTATTCAAGATGAATATGGTACAATAATTAGCCTTCTGTTTCAAGCTAACCGAGGAGATACAATGCAATTTAACAGCATCTTTTATATAGGAAACTACTATGCTTTTGATTATGAATGCATGTGTATGACTGTCTCACAGTGACTGTTGCTCTCTGTTTTATTTTGTGATATGTAAATATTCATATTCTGTCTTCAAACAAGGGCGGATCGCCCTGAATAATTGGAAAATGTTTTTGTCTGCGCTGCCGTTTTTTTTTTCTTTGCCAATATATGTAGTGAAGTAATACACATCCAAACAACACTTGTTTGTTCGGATCCAGTCCAAATTGGATCATACTGTCGTTAGTATAGACCTATGATATATATGGGACAAGGAAGTAAATCTAACAAAGTAGACATTATGAGATCGTCAAATTAAACACATTAAAACACAAAACACATACGTTACGTTTAAACAAATTAGATATACTGGCATACTACTAAGATATAAAGACAATAAGCCCCTCGGCTAACGTATATATATAAGGTGTTGGTAGATTATATAGGTTCATATCGATTATAAAAGACTAATGTGTTCTTTTTGTCAAGGGCATGCGAACAGTGTTGTAAATCATATCAATCGCCCTGCCAATGTTAATACAATAGAAAGACCAGTAGCCACAAAGCACAATTGAAAGGCAATACTTTGTCACGAAAACTGTACAACGCGGAAGTTTGAAAAATGAGTCTAAGGTGCACGCTAAATATTAACCCCTACATGGTGTATCAGCAATATGTCAATGTTTAAGCACCTACGGCTTATGCTATGATATGTAGATCTAAATCAATGTGACGTATAGTTTTACATTAGAATGAAGAATACACAAAAAGTGTACATACAATCATACCTGATGTGTTGACAATCATTGAAGTTGATAAGAGACACATAACCTCCTGCACCCAGAGTTTACGCACCTCCATTCTACATATACTGCGTATCGCATAAGTCGGGTGCTTTGTGTCTGCTATATCGCAAGCCAACAACTATCCAATAAGGAAGTAAATAGTCGTATTGCACAGCCATTCGATAAGGTTGTTTTTTGTCAGTATTTGCTATCTTGTTCTTTTGTTTGTGCACATGTCTAAACTTTCTTTGACAATCTTTTCTACTGGCAAAGACTGTATATGTCGTAGGCATGAGGTACATGAGGTACATTCTGATCATTAACCGGCGGGTTTTATTGGCAAGAAACGTAATTCATCATTAATATTATTTAAATTTAAATTAAAATATATTATATTTTCAGATCGAAAAGTGTTTCCGCAAAACCTGTCGTGATCCGGTTGACCCCTATGCAGCAATCACCTACATGTATCCTAGTATCTCTTATCCCCGCTATGTAATCCACTTACGAAACCCAAAACGAGGCATATTGATGATCAGTCCTAACAAGCACATCGCATGATAATTTATCTCGGAAAAATAAATGTTTACTAACATTTTTTATATAAAGCATCAACAAGTGCAAGTCGATATCAAACATAGCATAACGGGATTAAACACCGGGTTACCTACCTTCGTGATATATATTAAGTTAAAGTTATCTTGGGAAATGTGATAATATATCGACATAACGAAAACGTTATTGCGACACCTTCATATTTGTATGTTGACATCTTAGATTATTGCGCATCTGTAACTCTTAATCCGATGGAAGAAATGGGGTCCTACTGTAGTAGTGAAAATATGTTCATCATATTGTTGTGGTATTGTATTATGCATGATTTAGAATAAGCCATTACGACACTTGAAACGGATTATCTATTAAATCGAAAGGAGGGGTGCCCATATAATGCGTACGTTCGCCATAACTGATATTTTTAGTATTTTAGTTGTGAACTCCAGACGTAACCGCAGGTAAACGAGCGAGCTACACATTCGTCTGTGTCCTCATTGCAATGGCTCTTTATTTATGAACTATAAATGGTAACGTTGTAAAGGGATATGTGTGTAACATATTGCAGCATTGTACCAGTCTAAGTCATATACAATGCATGTTCAGTCTAGTACTAAAAAAGGTCAGGCTTAAATGTATGCGTGTTTAACACATACGCCGGTGCTTTAGGTGTTACTGATAAGAACGGTCACCAGTGTAATGGCACAGGGTATTTTGAAGCTCTAGTACTGCTTATGTTTCTGTGTCGGTATTGTTCTGTATAAAGCGTTTTTTTATGGCGTGAAGCCTGAACCCTACGCAGATAATATATCTGACTATTTGTTTCATTAATGAAAAGTATTTCATATGGATATTCCTATTACTATACATGTAATTAGACTGACCTATGACTTTTGGTGACCCACACATATTGTCCTATGTTGTAAAATCTGTAAGTCTATCAGGAATCATCTTATTTGATTTGAACTTTCAAAATGACCTTTGACGTTTGACCGTTGGCTTATTTTGGTCCATAAGATGTGCGAATGGAATGAATAGCTGATGGTAGTTATCATCAAATGGAACTACTGATAACTTTTAAGACAATATGTGCTAGCGAAATGAATGTCATCCTGTCCTTAATAATAATAATCTCTAGACAAATAACCTTAGGTGAACTGTCATTTGACCTTTGGTATACATTTGCTTCGACAATAAATGCGAAATTAAAAAAAATGTATCACATTAATCATGAGTTTGAGCTTTTCTGACCTGCACATCGACTTTCGATATCCAGAAGTTTGCTTCGGTATAACATGAGCAAAAACGTATGTTCATGATTTATGCTGATTATTGGTATCGATGTTGACCAGTAATATATAAGTTGACATTCTGATACCTATATGGTGTTGATCTCAGGTGTAAGTTTGATTTGGCACAACATGTGTACATAACCGTGACATATACTGTATAATACAATTGTTAATAGCCATATATATATATATATTGAAAGATATTGAACTTGAAAAGGTAGCTAGCGGTGTATTTATAATGAAATTGAAAACATATACCCTGTAGTATAGAGGTGATATCTGTGACAACAAGTGAGGTGTTGATCATGTTCTCCTACATATTGTCTGTATCTCATTCAATATATTTCTGTATTGGTACATAAAAATCGATCAGTTTTGTATCAGTTTTATCAGGGAATCTGGCAAAACAAATGTTGAACAGCTATGCTTATGGCAGTTGATCATATGCTACCCAGTGCCTCAACGTATAGAGAAGTAGAAGAAGTGTTGTTTTAAACATAAATCAAAGAAAAAATGCAATTTTAGTTGTTGCATTACATATCAACAAATGTGTACAAACAAATATAAGTAAGTTAAAAAAAGGTGCACAATATATTTTAAGGAGCAAGAAATAGAAGTAACAAACTTTACATGTATGCAGTAATTGAGCTTTGTTGGCATCAACTCTAATTTGAACAGAATCTATGGGGATTTAAGAGTTCCAAAAGTCAATAGCAGTAACAAACTTAACTTCATCTCAAACCAAAACAGGCAAAATTTTGAACAACATGAACTACATGATCCCTGCAGTAGTTTTCATGAAATAGTTGTACAAACCTTTTACATTCAAAATACTAACAAAACACATAATAGCCGTGTGGCTATTTTTTCGACATTTTGCCTTGATTTAAGGAAAACACAACTTGGGACTATGGGGATTCGTACAGGTTTTCCTCGTGATCCTTCTATGATTCTAGTTCTTGTGAAATACCAATACAAAATATATTAGACGTTCAAAATCCTTAATAGCTTCCAGGTGGCCTTTATACTTTTCCAATCCATCTCATATTAAAGAATTAACAACTTTCAGCGAAAGGGATCATTCATACCTATGTAAAAGAGGTCGTTTTTTAATGTCTTTACTCTAGAGGTCAAGCCCGGAACCGCCAGTTTACTATCTAACGAATGAGCGAAAGATAACTAAAACATTTAGTGTTATGTACCAAGGTAAAAGTTTTAAAATGTCGTTTCTGTGAATTACCGGTTGAGATGTTTACATACTCCCTGACTAACAGATTAACTGAATGACTAATGCTGGACCAAGAACAAAACCAAATCAAAAGTATGAAATTAAATACTAAATAGAAAGCATGTGGCATTTGCGACAGTGGAATAGTTAATAAAAGGATTAAAGGATAAAAGTGATAAGCCTTAGTAAGGCACGGAGTACTTTTAAGGACATGCTTATAAAGACATGTTGAATACAGTAACGAACATTTTAACCAAACACAGTACTTCAAACATTTTTTGTATTACACAACTATGTGCCCCATGCACTGCTTTCCATTTTGAAGTAAAGCAACTTAGGGTTAGGGTTAAACGTTACAGAGGTCCAAGAGTGTGGGGTATAAAAGGGGATGCACAGGCAAAAACAGTGAATTGCGCGGCAAGAAAGCCGGCTATACTAGGAGGGGAAACCCTCTTTACCCAGGCGCTGACAGCAGTGCTACCGGTGTACTGAAAGTAGTACATCCACCGTAGGGAACGTTAGTGTAAGCTTGACGCTTGTTATCTTAACGTATGTCGGCGTACTGAGAGGGGATGATTATTATCATAGACTACTCAAACATACTTATAGGTTCTACCACGGGGAGCTCGTATATAGATTCATTGAATGTCATACTGTCTTTACACTGTAGGTATTGTCTTTTAAACTGAGTACTGTTATTCACGTACATATTATTTTCCATTTAACTTTGAAACAAGGTGTTGATTGGTTTATGACTCGGATACTCCTTCACATCTGGTGGACCTGTGTCTGTGTCTCCCCACTGATGCCCTATTACATTATATTTATTATTTCGAAAACAGACTGATAAATGGTAGTGTTGTAGTATCGGGCTAAACTTTTCATTTCGTTATGTTTACCTATTGATTAATTATCTATTGACAAGTAACACTTTAACTCCGTTACTCTGTTATAATCTGATGAGTATTTCTTATCTATAGTTATCAATTCAGCATCATATGATTGTTAATCTCTTAAAAAAGGACACATTTTATTAGTAGTGTAAAATTGTCAATCCCTCATCAGAACAGTGTACGCTGTTGGAAAGGCATCGTTTGATAATCATTAAATCGTAAATATACCACAAAGTTAATTAAATACCATATTTAACCTTGCAAGTATATCAGTGGCTTTCTGGAGTTGATAATGTACTTACAAACACAATGTCCTGACGTTTTGTCGGATGTATTACTACTAGAGCCACCATGACTGGTCCGTATAATCCATCAGTACAGTCTGAATAATATGAAGTTTTGAATCGAACATGTGGTTATTGAAAGGTATACATTCATTGATGCTGAATAGACATAACGACACATGCAGTACTCATGACATTGTAGTTGGATAATGTATTGTCTGGTATATTCATCTACGAAAAATGAGGTGTGAAGGGATTTTATGGTACATCAGTGGAGTTTGAGGTTCAGCCAAACCATGTAATACTTCGATATACAAAACAAATGGGTTTATTTTGATGCAATAAACACATATAACGAAATATTTGTAGATCAAGAAGTATTCTGTATGTTTTATTGTGTTACTTTGCAATTGTTTACAGTGAACTCGTACCAAAATAAATGTATTTCATGAACAGTTTTTTACATATATATATATATTATCCCGCACGAATGCAACATGGTTACCTTTGCACCGGCAATCAGCATAGCTAATATACAAATTGTGTACAAAATTATATAGTGTCTGTGTCAAAGTTATTTGTTATTGTTAGTATTTATAAAACAACATGGGTATCCAGGTACGTGAGTATAACAATATAACGACAACATAACACATTCCTCTCCCATGCAATTACATCTTAACATAGCTCTCGTCACGTTCACAGGGTGACTTCAATAAATCGTGTGTAGGCACATTTAGCATAGATATGTTCATATGAATGATGGGTTTTCCGACGTTGGTGTTGCCTTTTGGACGAATACTGATCCATGCCCGTCTCAAGAGACTATCCTATTTGTATAACCTCATGGATAAACGTACTTTCATAAATGCGTTTGTTCAAAAGAATATAAAATAACCTGGTTATAAAAGCGGACAAAGGTAACTTATAAATCTGTTCTCCATCTTCTTAATGATCAGCACATTTGAGATTTTCAGGTGGAACTATACTGAACAAAAAAAAGAAACGCACACAGTTCCCCCTGCAGTACACCTTAGCTGTAAGGAAATAATGGAATATTTGGTCAGGTATTACATCAAGAACGATCTCTCTTTTCAATAATCAACCCTAAAATCAGCCAAGCATGACGATGTCATTGTGTGACTTTGTGAGCTTCTTTAGTCCAAATCAAGCGGCGTGATCAAGCCAAGCCGGAGTTTTTCAAACGAATAATCTCAACGGATACTTAAAGTTCAGCCACATTAATTTTCCACGTTGGCATTTTGATTTCGCCATTGACTGAGATGCCACGCTTAACGCAAATTCAGAGGGGTAGAGCAATTGCGATGTTGATGGATGGTCATAGCCAAACTGCTGTCGCACGGCAGTTTGGTGTTGGCCCGTGTATACTTAACCGTCTCTGTACACGTTTCCGTGCTACTGGGTTAGTCTCCGATCGTCCCAGGAGCGGTCGTCCGCGTGTAACGACCGCACGACAAGACAGGGCGATTCGATTGTCGCACTTGCGCAACAGATTCAAGACTGCTGTAAAGACTGCGTCGCATACCTTAGGTACTCATGGCAGACCCAGTAGTCCTCAAACTGCCAGTAACCGCTTGCGTGCCGAGATAATCATTGCGCGCCGACCTTATGTCGGGCCACCTCTGACACCACGGAGGCGGCAAGTGCGTCTTGACTGGATGCGCAGATATGGCCCGAATAGGTTGTGGATGCGTCGATGGAGACGTGTGATGTTCACCGACGAGTCTAGATTATGTCTGTATCGCTCAGACGGAAGAGAAGAGGGTATATCGCAGACGCGGTGAGCGTTTCGCCGACGCATGCTTGGTTGAACGCGATAGATTCGTTGGGGCTTCTGTAATGGTTTGGGGAGGCATCTCCAATGGAGTAAAATCCCCCTTAGTGGTCGTGGATCAAAACCTCAATGTCGTTCGATACAGAGACCAGATCCTCCAACCTCATGCCTTTCCACTTTTCAGACGTCATAACCTAACTTTCCAGCAAGACAATGCTCGACCGCCTGCTGCCAGAGTCTGTCGTGGTTTTCTCACGGCAAACAACGTTCAGCCTCTGGAATGGCCCCCATATAGCCCCGACATGTTTTCCATTGAACATCTGTGGGATGAGCTGGACAGGCGTATTAGGAAACGTCACCCCCCCCCCCCCCCCCCCCAACTAACCGCGCCTAGTTGATCGCAGCATTAACACAAGAATGGAACAACATTCCCTTATGGCAAATAAATGTTCTCATGAATTCAATGCATAGGATAATCCGTGCAGGGATTCGTGCAAAAGATGCCCACACCAGGTACTAAAGTGTCATTTTGTTTTTCGCGGGTATCCTACTTTGAGTAACTACTGATGACACGAGTGACGTCACACATACTTTTCTTCTACAGTATTGTAAAGAGTAAACTTGTCCCTTCATATTGATATAAAATTTTGTACAAATTTCCGAAAGTATCATAGGCTATTGATTGCATAATATAATTGTGCGTTTCTTTTTTTTGTTCAGTATACATTGTGCATGGAGCAACATATTTATAGTGGTAAATTATGTAAATATGGAATTTTAACTTGTGACAACAGGGCACTGTCAACAGAATAATAATAACAAAATCGACCTTCAGATGAAAATTAAATAGTTTATCCCCTATGAAATCACAATGCCGTCCAAAAAACTTATCCAATTTACCTCATCCTGCATATTTTGAAATCCTCTGTCGTACGTTGGTCCGTTAGTAGGTGACCTAAATTATTAATCGGAGCAAAGTCTTATAATATCGAATCGATTGCGACATATGCTTATAAACACCGTTGGTTGGGAAATCAGGGGTGTAACTACCATGACTAGGAAATGGCCTAATGAGTAAGTTGTGAATCAATACAAAATGTTTGAATGATCACGATCGGATTATCAATTGTTTTCGCTTGTCGTACAGATTATTAGTAAAGCGTTTCTGCTGGTCATGTTGTACGTGAAGATTGAGGCCAGCAACTGATGTGTAACAGTCTGTGGTGTCTTGGCTATAGATCACCACTATGTAAACAATGTTAGTGGTCAGTAAATTCCTTGTTATTCTAAAACAATACATTGTGTATTTATATGAATGTAGAGTTACAGTTACCATTTCTGATATGCTGTACAATAAATTGATTTTGTTGTGATCGTAATACATGCTCCATAATTATCTTATGTATCTCTAGCTATAGCAGTGGGAACGACTTTAATCTGATGTTTTCCCAAGATAACTTCGTACGCAAAGGGAGATTACGACAGCATGTTGCAACATACAATATTTCTATGAAATAATTTGATGAAATCTATAGTCAAATGTCGCATTCAGTCATTCAAATGCGTAGATGTACTAACATTAATACAAAAGGATGTTTTACTTTATCTATTCACAAATAATTAGTTTAGTTAAAGGTATGGCGATGCTATGTTAATGACATTCATAGTTCAGTTATGTGATAGATATGAGTAAACTCATCATAAACCTGCACCACACACAGTTCCAGCGAAACATCATTCGAGTACCATGTTTTTGCTTTTACTCGACGGTCAGTGGAGATGGTCAGCTACCGCTCGTACTGTGTCGCAGACATGAACGTTAAGCCAGCTGTGGTGTCCATGTATCACCTGTTTCTTGATGTTCAGTCATGTGTATTAGACAGGTATATTTCGTATCCGACGAGTCTGTTTAGTGTGCCCTCATGGACGCTGATTGACAAATGTACAATAAAGGTTCGAAATATGCAGCTTGATAAAGACTGCTGGCAACTGTTATGCTCGCCATCAATATACCATTGGGGATTTCGCGATATGAACATCAAAGATGTTTCTTATCAGTATTTTTGACCAACTGGTTCTATCTTGGAGAACTTCAAAATACTTTGATTTGACTTATACTTGTGGATGCGGAGGAACGCTAGTCACCTCATGACATATCATACATTTAGAAAGAGCAGAAGTCTTCTGAGTTTCCCCAATATCCCATAATCAGCAGACACCACAGTAAGGACCAATTGATGCAGGAGACAATAAACATGTGATGTCTTAAACGATGAATAACAAATAAAGACTAATATGTATCACGTGCAATACTTCTATCGAACATTTTTTTTTTCAATGATGGCAATTAAGGTTTGCTTAACTTCACAAATCAGTCTGTAACTCATTTCAGCAAGTAAATCGTACATAAACCTATCAGCTTCTAAACCCCGACGACTAATATACAAAAATAAAAACGAATAAACGCTGTTTTGATATTATTTTGAATTGTATTCATGATAATCAGTCAAACGTAAAACATTCTAGGATATCTTCAGATGATAATAGAAATGTTATTACATCATTAAGACATGAAGATATGTGAATTGTGGTCTCTCATTTAATATCTCTAGTAAAACTAGCAAAAGTCCTTTTTCAGACACAAGTCGATATGAGAGATCTAGTGTTACAATTGATAATCATTGTAATTCCAAAAATATCTTTACGTCAAAATATACGCGCAGTTTTTTCAACATAGAGTTGGGTTCACTTAATTTGGATATTTTCTAACTCTTGGTCGACCAGACATTGGGTACAACCACTCTAACCAGGTAGCTAAGTTAGTTAAAGTGACAATATACTTAGGGAGGGTCCATGTTTGAATCCTCGTCTAGCCCCGTTGCTTTTTTATTCTAAGCACTGGAGTGGAATGTTTATTTATATATTTATTTAGTTAATAACTTTTTTTTTTTAAATAAAAATGAATTCACACAGTATGTTTTTGCTTTTTATGTTCCGAAAGTATTTATCATTTATCAAAAATGAAAGCAAACTGGAATAAAAATTTCAATGCATATGTGCAGCTTTTAGCAGTGTGTGCGATAACCCTGAACGCATATACTATTGATATATCTTTCCAATTTTCTAATTGACATCAGTGTAATGTATATCAACTATTGAATATCATTTGATTAACCAACATGTAGGTACATATCACTAAGATATAACATATAAAACGACCGATATGTTTTAATGTATAGGGAATGGCAAATATCACTTTATAGGTGGCACGGTAGTCTAGTGGTAGGACTCCGGACTTGTGACCGAAAGGTTGCAGGTTCGAGTCACGGCACTGTGTTGCATCTTTGAACACGATACTTTACTTCGCTTGTTTAGTCCGCTCAGCTGTAAATGAGTACGTCGTTGGGCAGTGCTAGAATCGTTGAGTGCTAGTTATAAGCGCCAAATTTGCAGCACCTCCTGTGTGCTCCCCAGAGAGTTGAGAAAGATATTGGCTGGCTGTAAAGACCCTATAACTACAGATGATTATATGTGTACCGCTTTGAGACGACCTACGAACTAGGTCATGGCAAAGTGGTATATAAGATCTTCGAATTATCATTGCTATTTGTTTATCGTAAATGTTATGTTGGACAAAATACATAATAATTAGTGACGATAAATTGATAGTTAATGGACCTCATATGTTTGTGGTCAATGGTTGTAATTAATAATCAGATAATACCTCGTACGTGTAAAAGCCATGTTTGTATATTTCTCACACTTACTAAGACAATGAAATAAAAACCTAAACGTGTAAATGAAAATCACATTCGAGAGCGAATAATGCGTCATCTGTTGCATACCTACTTAGTGTATAATTCAATTCTAAGAAATCTCTTTTAGACCGAAATATATTAATATTGTTCAACACATAATTCACTGTCTACATAAATGCACATTTCGTAATATAGTCGATAGCCTTTCGACTCTTGTCTAACACTGCACAAAATCAAAAAACAAAAGCTTAGACATGCACCTTTGCGTTTAATCAAACCATAAAGTTAAAGATATATTCGTATTCGGTTAATTGTATATGCTTCCTATAAATTATCAACCTTATTACTTGTCAACCAGATGCCAACTGTGTGGTAATCTAACACTACTTGAAAATTTGATTAAAGCTACTTATACTTATCCCCACAAAACATTCATCCACCAAAACACCTTCTTGGATTAAAAACGACAAATTGTATAGAGTGATTGCGATGGTTAACTGCGATAAATAATAACTTTATACAAAATATATGAACTTCTGTACAGAACAAAGATATATTAATCCACTATGAACATATACTTTACCTTAACAATGAGAGCATATACGATACATGCTTGGGTTCACAAAACTGACATTCAGATATTGTGGCAATGTAAAAAGCACACAAGATTTGACAACTGAACACAATTAATCCACAGCACTGTCGATGTTCATCACCTACGTACTTTTCTGTTTAGTTTTGACACTAGTTAATCAAACAAATTTTATATGAGTGTAATTTAGTTACAGGAACATGGGTACGTTGAGTTCAAGGATGAATCTGTGCAGCTTTCAGGAACCATTTTCCTATGTTTTCTTGTCAGTATTTGTTGTTTCGTATATATGTGGAATTCCCACCTCCCTGCGTCCAAGCTGTTCATAAGTTGCCTCATTGTGTAAAATCTGCGCAATGGTTTGTTCCTTGTTGTAAGTTGCTATTTCGTCGTAGGTATTATCTGAAAAATGCAACAAAAAATATGAATTGAATTTCTGTCTGGTACTATCATTGTTACGCTATTAACATGAGCTAATACGTGTATGTCGTAAGGTTGAGATATGCTAACAACGTTTGAAGTTGGTTTAAAAGTGGGAACAATGTGCATTCAAGGTATCGCGTTTCCTTTTCAGAAACCAATTCAATTGAAAACTTGTATTTTTTTCAATGGAAACCCTAATGTTGCAAACATTCGCTTTAAACGTTAAATAATTCGTATGCGAATGTACAAATGCAGTAGATGTTTACCTTGCTTTTGTTTGAGCTCTTTTGCAGTTTTCGACAATGATATATCTGTCATATGAGCAGGCCCTGTGATATCACTGTGCTTTTTCGTCAGACGTCTGACCAGTACAATTATCACTATGACCAGAGCCAGTATAACCACTCCGCATCCGATGCCTATCCCCACTGCGGAGTCCCCATTCGTTATGATTACCACTACAGCATAACACAATGTTGAATTGTCATGTATTTTTCATTAGTTATTATTTTCTGTTTCATGTCCCTCCTTTAATCTTTAGGATTGGAGTGATTTTTTTATTATATTCTACATATTTGGTTGAAAACAAATCTAATGAATAATTAATACTGAGGAGATTAGTTTTAGACATAGTTTTGAACAAACATATTCATGTTAAGGGTATCATATGAATATTACCCTTGTTGTCACATTTGTTTCCAGTCCATCCATCTGTACACCCTGTCGTACAGTCTCCAGTACCCTTGTCACAACTCACACCTTGACAATTGCCACACGACTTCAAACAGTTGCTGCCATAAAATCCGGCTACACACACTACAAGTAAAAGTATACTCAGATATCATCAATAATACCGAATAACCGGTACTGTACATGCTACAATGATTGGTAGGCTTCAAAATAAAAAATGAAGCGACACAAACCTTTTTGAACAAAACGGTATGTTGATGTTGAAAGCAATGAAGCAATGACATGTATGATAAAAAGGAAATATTTAGATGGGTACCCTAGATAACTTCGAGGAGAATACGACCAAGGAATTATGTGCACTTGGATATGATATGTTATCAACATAAATTATGATTTCCATATGAATACTTGCTCGTTGTCTTCAAATAAATTGTTAGCTTCAACTAGTAAACGTTTGTCTATCTTAAGATCGAGAATCAAGCAATATCAAATACGACCCTTACACACGGCAACACTATATTGGCTTCGTTTAAATGTTACTTAGCGCTTAATGTCGATTAAATGAATTCAAATTTTGCCCCGAATTTTGTTTTTGGAAATGATGGTACATACCCAGGATACGGGTTAAAATATGTAATCAGGTCTCTACAGGGGAGCTTAGGTCCAAATCACATATCCCTTTAACCAAACTAGGATATGTTCCTACATGATGTACATGCAAGGGAGGTGATTTGTTGGAATTTTACTTTTTAGTATTATTGTGGTACATTTGAAACTAAACGACGAGAGTAAACTAGCAAAGCATGAACGAAGTAGTTACTTGAATCAGTGAATTTCATTTGATAGGCGTACTTTTTTCAAGAAAATAGTTTCTAATTTTGTTTGATTTATAGTGGTCGTTCACGAGATTAACCTCGGCTGCGTATACAATCAAATATTTAATTTACATTGCATGACCATAAAGTCCCTCTTACTTCAAATTTATCTGAAAACACCGATAGTCCTAACTTCTAGTACACATTTGCGTTGTATTGTTATTGGTGTTATAATTGATACAAATTTTACCAAGTTGTATGCTGATTGATATTATTTTAATTTCTCGAAGCATCTATTTTTAAATAATATTTTCAGTTAGCTATAATGTATACGTTGCTGCAGGCTATGTTATACAATACGTTATTTTGTTATGTGATTTATGGAATTAGTGTGTTTATTATATATATCTTAAGGGTCCTTTTGACGTATTATATCAAGCCTTTGGTAAACCGAGGCATAATTTTGTTCCAGAAAACAGATTAAGTCGAAGGAAATCAGAAACTTACTATGCCTCAAACTAACTTTCTCTACCTGTTTTATTATACCGAAACGCATTCCACGTTTCTAAATCTTAATTTTCTACGCTGTAAAACACTATCGCATGCATTCATGTATCGACGATAAATAGACCGAGCAGTGAAGGTCGAATACGTATTTGTTCTGTCATATCAGCGTTATGTTTTGATTGGTTCATTTTGACAGGTACTGTGCATAACCCCTGTATTAATAGTTCCTGGGAATGCGCTGGTATCACTTGGTTTTAAGGACTCACAACGCTATTGAGATGTCGGTGATAGTTTTCGTGAAAAACGTAACAACGTTTCGTTATGATTGTATACCATTATTATCACCATTAAATGCCTGACGATTAATGAACATTCTGCTAAAAAAGCTGAAATCTTGGAGTTTTCCTCGGCTTTGTTTTATCTTATTTTCAAAAGAAAACGTCCCAAGCGGCTATCCGTATAATACTCAAAACGTATGCTGAATGCAGCAAAGCCTTGCTCTAACAGTAACACTTACAATAGAGAATAAGGAGCCGGGATTTTGAGAATAAAATCCTGTTTAGGTTTAACTGACCATATAACGATTCAAACTATTGAAAGGGGAAACTTATGATTGTATGATTTTACTAGTGTATCGTCGTCTGACCGTGACCTGTCAACATACCTATACATAACACACTTGTTTGATTACATATAGTCCCCTTACAATTGGAAGGGTAGCTAATGGTACATGTATCAAGCTAATAATACAAATAACAGTAGTGTCATTGCATACAAATATTGAAAAAATGAAAGATAATGAAATTATAAGATTTTATTTTTGTTGAAAATTATCTTTTGAAGTTAACATAAAATGTTAAACGATAAAGATGTTCAGATGAAACATTTTGATTATGATTGACGAGCCAATTAAAACTCCATGTGTACATGGCAGAATGAATCAAAATGTAAATGATTCAATGTCTTTTTTTTTACAAACATAGTATGTAGTTTGAATCTTAAATATTAAACCATATTTTATATGCTTGTTCCCAAATAACATATCTGTAAATGATGAATAGCTCAGACATAAATCCTTTGACAAAATGTTCTGTACGTTAATGATATATCAACTGTACCTATACACGTTCCGTTGTTCCGTTGGCATTCATCATTGTTACAATGACCAGAACAGGACATATTACAATTTTGTCCAAAGGTACCAGGTTCACATGCTACAATACAAACATTTCATATTCACATAAAAGACTCCTTTCGTGCATTACACCTAATACGAAATCAAATGGGCTAACGGGTTTTTTCCAATTTAAATTAAGTTCACTAATATCCGGCCATTGATCAAAACAAATAATATTAAAAGTTGCCCCGGAAAATCCAACTCTAAATTCCAGAAATATCAATGAGTTATTAAGATTGTTTTGCCTTTAGATAAACAAAAAATATTTAAAATTGTAAAATTTAACAAGTTTGTATTGCAATAGAGTCCATAATAGAAGTCGTCCTCTAAACGGACCATGGTTTTACAAATGATGCATTAGATAGAATGTCCAATGCCATAATGCACTTACTAAATGATATTTGGCAAAATCAGAAATAATAAGGAAACATTGCTATCTCATTTGCCTCCATCCATATATACACTGTACGTCAATCAATCAAAGGCCACAGCGACCGGAAAATGAACTGTTAACAACTTAATTAACGTACCCTTGTCTATCACCAAAAAGGTTTAATGATCAACAGAGAGAAAAGCTGACTCTATTTGCGAGCATCATTGTACCTGGACAATCTCCGCTACTTCTGGCACATAGTGAGTCTCGACAGTGTACCGGACAAGTCTGCTTACAGTCAATGCCATACAATCCGGGTCCACATTCTAAAACGCAATTAAACAGATACATGTGTTGATGTGTCGTTAAATCAATACTTATACAACATTTTTATTTCAGCAATTATGTTTACTCTGCTGTAGGAAATGTACAATTTAATATATGTATTTCAACCACAATTCGCGCTGTTATTCCACTCTCAGATCATTGTATACACATGCAGACAGTTGAATACATATGAGTTATACACCACACGTGGTATATGACCTTCCATAGTTTTGATTGATCGAGAAGATGAACCTTGACCGGACGATTTTTACGCGCTTTTTTGCCACGTGCTGTTTCGTTTACGTTGTCTGCTGTCAACATCCGACACATGCTGGTGACTTTTGTGAAGTTTTGCGATGGGAAAAGGGGTTATTAAGAAAATACTAAAAGAAGATGATGCTTAAAGATCTGATCGCTAGTTTCAGGCAAAATTGCTACAGACGTCGTTATCGTTTCGACGCCATGCCGTCGTGTGTGCAGGTCGTGAAACCCAGAGAGGGAATATATATGTCTCTGTGAAACCCAAACAAGTCCTGTAACATTGTCGGAAATATTTCGTTCTCTCCATGTCCCGTTATCAATATTTAGAGGGCCTGTCTATGGCGAAACTCTCACTATAAACGTGAACCATAGAACCTCACGAAGAAACGTCCCAGGCCTATGGTTTTGAACAATGACAGCGATTAGTTCGTCTTCATCACTTGTTGGGAGGCAGACTTCGTACGATATGCTTACTCTCATATAGTCCGTAGTTAATTCATATCAATTAATGCAATATTGCATACTCTCAATATTTAAAGTCGTTCATCTATTTTATTTTTTCACGAAGTTGTTGCCGAAACATTTATTGTGAAATTTATAAAATTTGTAAAAATAAAATCATTTTTGAATATTAATGAGTGACTTTTTATATACGGGTCATATCACTACGCCAGCCTTGTCAACAAAATGTGTGTACAGTATGCTATTCGAATCAGTAAATACTCCAGCTGTTTCAGAATGAGATTGTGGTATACATAGATCACACGACCCGTGGTTGTTGAGTATGGTATTTATATCACTCTCGTTAGTTAATTTTCAAAAGTTACAGAAAGACAGTCGCTAAAGATCGTGTCTTTTGTAACTTTTGAAAATTAATTAACTCGAGTGAAATAAATACCATAATCAACTACCACCCGTGTGTAACCTCTATGTATTTGTTATTTGGTGTATGTAATCTGTGTGCTAATAATTCACATTTAAAACAAAATCTCTTGAAGTTTAATATCAAATTTCTAGTAAATTGAGACCTAGGTTTGCTATACCTCAAATTCAATTACTCTATTTGTTTACTATGCCGAAACGAAAAACCACGTTTTAAAAACGTAATATTCTACGCAACAATTGGTCCATCTGAACATATTCTGTATAAGTCAATTTTATCTTTTACTTCCAGGAAAATCTTTATTCAAGCTACAAATGTCAGCTGACCTTTTTACATTTATCTATATTTTCTTTAATCTGAAAATGGTGTTTTCGGTGTTTTTTTAACGACCCAAATCGACACATATAAAATAGCACATATCGACTCGGTCACGTATACATGTAAACATAGCCATATTGTACCTGTAATTAAACCCTAGATTTCCCCACCCGGGGTACTACGACGAATGCAAATAACAAATACTAAACGCCCAGTTGTGTCATACGGTATCACATATCAGCTCTCTTTGTCAGGCACAGGACAGGTGAAAGTCCGGTCAATCATCAATATGTTATTTACCTATTCTGTTACCTGGGAGCTAAACACATTCTTCACAGTCTAATAGTCACTGTAATGCAGTATAACAGGCATTGTAAAATTAAAATCCTCATTTAATTTAAATTTATATACAGTGTTCCTTAATCAATATGAGGGTTCCGGATAATTTTTGTTCCGTAATATTGATCAACCAATTGTACCAAATCGTACATTTGTGCGAAGAGAAGCGCACAACGGGGCGAACGATTGTTAAATCGCACAGTTGTGCGCACCATGTGAGGACGATGTGCAGACGGTATGTACACGATGTATGCACGATGTGCGGTCACATCTATGTAAGAATATATACACAAAATTATATTGGTTATTTTTCTGAACACATTACAACTGCCCCAAATAGTATATATCTGGTCAAGCAATATTCGGGATTTAAGGACCTAAAAAGCTATTGAGATGTCGTCGAAACTTTTCTTTAAAAACGCAACAACGTTTCGTTATGATTGTACACCATTTTCGATCACCATTAAATGCTTGACGATTAATAAGCATTACACTTAAAAAACGAGAAAATCATCGAAGTTTTCCTTGGCTTTGTGTTATCATATTTTTCAAAAAACACGTCCCAAGCGGCTATTCGTAAACATGTACATACTCAAAACGAATGCTTAATGCAGCAAAACTTTGATGTAAGAGTAACTTTCGCGGTAGAGAATAGAGAGCCATGATTTTGAGAATGAAATCCTTGTTTTGTTTGATGGCCCATTTGAGGATTCAAACTAATAAACTGTAAGCTAATGATATTATTTTAGTATTGTATCTTCGTCTGTACCATGACATATCACCATACCTGTACATAACCCACTGGTCTGATTACATCTATCCCCTTTGCAATTGGACGGGCAGCTTGTCTTGCAGATATCACCATAATATCCAGGTTTGCATGCTTACATAAGAAAATATAAGGTTAAATACATACATTGTTAACTTTAAAAAAAGGATAGATAAGGGATATGTTCAAATTAGACTTTATTAAAAGAGACACAGGCTTTAACATACCATATATAATATTGTATACATAAAATTTTACATATAACTCTCTTGAAATAAAGATACAATAGTCTTGTGTCTATCTTCAAGTATTTCAAAATGTAGTCAAACATATAAAAAAAACACATAACTTTGAGTATACAAAACGAAAATATACATACCTCTTATTTGATTTTAAGAAATATCTTACATCATTTTCTTGCCTTTACATGTAACAATTTTATTATAAATGCAAATATATCAAACAATACCCCAAAATTAGTTCCAATGACAAAGTTATCATACCTGTACATTTCCTTTCATATTGTGTGCATATGTTGTTTTCACATCTAGAGGAACATAACCGATCACACTTCATCCCATAGAAGCCGTTCAAGCAAGCTGAAAGTGTACAAATATGTGAAGCCAAATTTTCTATTTTTAATTTCAATCGTTATACATTTCCCTGTGCGAAATGTTGAATACGAAAATGTTGTAACGATTTTACCTAAGCGTTAGTGAATGAACTTTTTTTGGTGAGGGAGGCAGGGGTAGGGAAATCGGCAGGTGTGAATAAGGATGCAGAGCGGATAAAAACAGCGTAATTGCAGGTAAAACGGATCATGGGAACAAATATTGACATGCTATTGTTTTGACGTCTTCTATTATTATTTCATATAGCTTAGTAATATGTATGAATTATAAAACACTAGTATGAAATGTAAATGTATATGAAATATAGGAAAGATTTATTACCAATCATCTGTTAAATTTGAATACATATCCATGAATTGCGCTCAAAGCAGTCATTGATCATGGAAAAGGATCCACACTAGACGCATCGTACGACATGCATTTGGATGAATCAGGTCACTTATTTCCACGTACCTATTCAGGCTAGCCTTTACCATAATCTGTATATTCTACGAATAGATATCTCAACATTCTATTGTGTTTCTAGAGTTTGGTTTGTATGTGTTTAACGTCCCGTTAGCAGCTATGGACGAACCAGGTTTTGGTGGTGCAAGAAAGCCGGAGTTCCTAGAGAAAAAAACACCAACCTACGACAGTACCTGGCGACTGCCCTACGCAGGTCTCGAACCCGCAACCCAGTGGTGGAAGGTTAGTGGTAGCAGACTATTTTACGCTTTAACCACGCGGCCCCCTCCGTGAGGATTTCTAGAGCATAATGCACACATATGCAGTGTACACAAAGAAGAAGAATACTAAAAAAGCATGTTATCGTTCACATAAAAGAAGGATGTCTAAAATAAATGATGGGCTAGTTAAGAAGTGGGTTTTTAACTCGTTTTATAATAAATTATACATTTTCGCTTGATTTATTTTTAATAATAACAACAATCCAGTGACAGCGCAAATGTCATATATCTTCGTATACTTAATTTTCATTTTAATGATCGGGAAATATGCCATCACTAAATTAGCATCACACCTGATAATTAGCAAACAGGTTGTTATTTTTGTTGCGTACTACTACCGGAATGTGTTTTTATGTCATACACTCTGTCAGCTGTTTGTTCTTTTTACATATGTTATCATGTTCTAGATTTGCTATCTAGATTCACAAAGATCATCTTAGTTTTACCTAAAACATACTTAAAAAATAAAAGAACTAAGCAGGTTTGAGCTATATGGATCACTCTACACCATTAGTAGAATATCCATATCCCTTAATTCTTCATTTACTACACATTATAATCGTTAGGATCAGTGTCAGTAATGGGAGTTAATTATATGCAAATTTAATCTGCATTAGCATTCCAAATAATATAGATGAATAATAAATGTATTCCTAGCCAATCCTTATATACATGTAGCACATTTCTATATTTGTTTTTCATACTTTACACCGATACATACCTTCACACTCTCCATTGATTTGCATACATCGGTTGTCTTTACAGTTGAACAAACAAGTCTGATTACAATGGCTGCCATAATACCCGGGAGTACAAGCTTTAATGAAAAAAACACAAAGGACAAGTCAGAATTTAAGAACAAGGGTAAGAAGAGTGATGCTCTTTATCTACAATGTACGTTTTTT
>NW_018404954.1:29842-50689 GCF_002113885.1 Mizuhopecten yessoensis
TATATTTGTATAATACTAATAAGCATGTTGTTAATGTTATCTTTAGAAGTTAGAAAGTCATCCGTTACTAAGGTGTGAAAGAAACATAACAGACGGCATGTGAGTATGTCTGTTTCGACTTTAATTTATTTTTGACATTTGAAGAAATAACATCACCAGTGTTATATATCATATATACTTCTAAAACAGTTGAACGTTTCTGTTGCTTGCAATTTAATCTAATGATGAATACGAAAATAAAAATTATATATACTGACAATATAAGTTTATTGACAATTGAAGCACCAATTGTTAACTCAGGAAAATAGATAATGAAATATATTGAAATATAAGTCATTAGTGAGTAGATCTGGTGCTTTTTGTTACATACTTACGACTACAATTTCCGGATATTTTGTCACAGGAACGATTGGTACAACCAACAGAGCAGTTATCACAGGACGATCCGAAGAATCCATCCTCACAGTCTGGTCATTCCAAAATGAAAAATAACTGTATTTAGTTTCATTTTGACATTTCACCAACATATCAATATACAAATAAAATCTATCACATGGAACAACCATGTATTGTATGCATGCTAAACATATATGATGTATCCTCTTGTTTTCAACGCAATGTTACCTCAATTTGATATAATTTAATTTTCAGTTTGATGATCGGGTAATATACCATCACCAAATCATAATCGGACCTGATACAGTATCTAACAAACGTGCTGTGAAGTGTTTTTGCGTACTACCACCGGCATGTGTTGTTATGTCATACTATTTTTCTTTCTACATATTGTATCACGTTCCAGATTGCCGATCTTGATTCGCAGAGATTAGGTTAATTGTACCGAAAACCTACGAAAACGACAATTGCTGTGAGCTATATATTTTTTATATCTGTTGTAGGGTTGCACATTCTACACCATGATTATAATTTGCATGTCCTTTTGATTTTCATTTATTAGACGTCATAAACAAATTATAATAGGATATTTGTCAGTAACGTGGATTTATTTTTATGCAAAAGTGATCTGAATTGTCTATGTTAACATTACAATTACAATATATGAATAATACATAATGTTCTAACTAATCCTTATATAAAACATTTCTATATTCGTTTTCCATATTTTACACTGATACATACCTTCACACTCTCCATTGCTTTGCATACATCGGTTGTCTTTACAGTTGAACAGACAGGTCTGATTACAATGGCTGCCATAATACCCGGGAGTACACGCTTTCATGCAAAATCACAAAGAACAAGTCAATATCCGAAAAAAATGACAAGAAGCGGCATTTTCCTTATCTAAGTTTTAGGTTATTTATTGTTGCTGATATGGTGATTGTACTCAATGGTGCTCGATACATGTATATTTCGAATTAACACTAAGCAAGATAAATTGTGTATTGTGAACCGAATCTTATCAATTTATAATAAAATAATGTAATCATAACATTATATCATTCAGTTGATTAATATATATTTGCAACAAATACTTTAAAAGTCGTATCATTATAAAATTAAAATTGTGTCTGTTCCCTCATCAAATGCAATATATCTGATGACAAGAATGTGTATCAACACAATTGTAAAAAATAATGTATTTTATATGACTGGTGACTTAAACTGAAATACAACGAATCACTTACCGGAACAAACACCGGATTCTACATTGCATACGTTATCATAACAGTTTGAAGGGCATTCTATGCATAAAGATCCTGGCCGAAAGTATCCATCAGCACAGTCTTAAAATTAAATGAAACATGTACACTATGTATATATTTATTGCATTGTCCACACAGATTTTAAAATTATATAGGGGATATATATTATACGTAGAAATGTAAATTGAAGACTGCTTGTCATAATTATGTTGATTCACTCGAATGGGAAAATAATATAATGTTATAATGTAAATGCTATAATGTTATCATTATAGGACATATCCATATGTTATTACTGTAACAAAAGCCTATACGACGCCAAAGCAAAACAAAAAAAAATCACAGATTGAATCAGGTTATGATGACGATCTACACTTTTTCTGATACTTAAATTACGTTTATCACAATGGTTATCGGTAATAAAAAAATGAATGATAAACTGATTTTTTTTCTCTTGTTCCACAGGCAAATTACATGTTATACATTTTTTTCCAGTATTAATATCGTTAGATATATGTAATTACATGCACATTGTCCGGTCACTGGATCACACAGGCTATTGGCACACCCTACATCACAATCTGAATCACAATTACCATCACCATTTTTCCCAAGTGGACAACCTGAAATATATAAGCATACGAGTTTGTGTCATAAGCACATATGTTTACATTAAAAACATGCTAAAACATATTTAACCAATTCCAATTACCCTATCGCTGGATAGATACCTTGGTTGTTCAAATTCCTCCTTATGTAACCTCTACTGCAACCTTATAATGGTGCACAAGAACATTACTAACTTAATCATTGCAAAATAATGTTTTAATGCGCCAACTCGCGAAATAACATAGTGATATTCATAAATGCTTATCTTGACCTAGAACAGGAGTTCTGAAAGTTCCATATTCTTTCAATCATTTCAAAGGTCAATATTATCGATTTGTGTTAACACAAAAACAGTCAAATACACACAAGAATAACACAATTTTTAAGGTTAAATATGGCAGTTACGTACCGTACACTTCTACCTCACAAAGCTCCAGAATAGCGTTACCAAAGTACCACGTTAGACCTGGTGACCGTCTGTCGCTGTATATCGTCAGGTACTGGGCGCTACCTGTACATGGGATCTTGAGAGTCAATGACAACGCAGCCGCCGTTGATGTTGTGTCTTTATGGCAAAGGTAACCGTTCCGCCACTCCGACGTATTCGACTGGTATACTTGAAAGCCACCAAATCGTTGTTTTTGCTGATAACTGTCATCTAAATTTGATAAATAAGATTCTCCACTATAGCTATTACTTATATATTTTTTACAGCTTTGAGTTCACGCAGGGTTATTTAGCATTTTTGCCAGGAAATTACAATCCGCGCAGTGTAAAGTGCTATCTACTGTGAAACGTTTTACACTTTTATTGTTTTTCTAACATCGCTGCAGGTCGGTGATTTAGAAAAAAAGGGAAATGCTTGTTGTTACCGACTGCATGTTCTGTAACAGCCGACTGATGCGAAGCCTCAAGAATGAAGGATTTTTCATTTGTTTCCCCTCCACCACTGGGTCGCGTTTTCGAGACCTACGTGGGGCAGTTGCCAGGAACTGACCACATAACTGGCCACGTGTCGGTGTTTTTCTCATGCCATGCTACCGTGTTCTTGTTTTGACATTGCCGAATAATGATAGTTTAAAAGGAGTAATTATTACATTGTAGTAAGAATTTGACGTCATTAGGATTGACTTGGTCTCTGATCACAAGCCTATTCACATCTTTACGGCCTCTACTCTCTTTGAAGAAGAAGATAATGTTAACCATAATAGCTTTGTTTTAAGTTAACATGAAGCAATACCAACAAAAGTTTTTTTTCTGCAGTAACTGTTATCGTCATATTTAATGTAAATAAAGGTAATTTATTAAGTTCATGTTAAAACCCTGAATTCCAGAATGATCCTTGCAAACTATTCTTACCTAGGCCTCTTTCTTAACTTTTATAGCGAACCCCCTAACCTATTAGAATTTGAGGTGAAGTTTTTCAAAGATGTTGTACCTTGAATTTGCACATTAGAAGTGTGACCCCTGTCGAAAACAGAAATTTGACCTTCACACAAAATGTTACCCGGGGAAATGTGTGCACTGGCGTTCTCTAAAGCATACATATGTATCAAAACATATTGTAAATGCCTAAAAACGTTTTCGTTATAGTATAGATTACACAAATGATTTGTTTTAACCATTTGACCAATGTGATCTTGAAAGATAATGTATTTCAATAATTTCTACCAAACCCTATTGCAAACCGAAAAATTCAAAAGTTGAAAAAATTGTGACAAATTCTATTCACATGTAATGAGAACACAATGGGCCCCGATCATTATCTACAAATGATATAAATGCAGGAATACTGCATAATCAATAGTTTTGAAGTCATGGCGGCCATATTGGATTCTGAACCAATTTAAAATGTTACTTCAATAATGTAGTTCACACCTTCTGACAATGATATACAACACATCTAAAGGTGTTTAAACACATCTTAAACCTGCTACCAACAACAAAAGAATAGGTGGCCAAAAACTGATGTTGTAATAATAATAAGAAGAAAATCAGAAACATCAAAAATGATAGGCATCTCCACCATTTGGCGAAAAGCCCTAATAACTAGTGTGTGTAAGACGTCTATCCTAAAGGAAAGCATCATCTATGGAATCAATGCAAATGTTATGCAAAGCAAATCTAGAAAAAAGTAGGTTTCAGTCAATGAAACCGAAATGTTAGAGTGTTGTTTACATTTAGTAAACATTCATTGAAATAATATTGTTCCTTGGCCCATCATGTTAATTAATGTAGAGTTATAGAACAATTCCCAGAAATACAAAAATAAATTTCAGATATGTTTTTTTCTGTATTCTTAAGACTAAGTTATAAACTTGGTCTATTTATCTAAATACAAAACAATATATTTAACTTTCTATCGGTAATATTTCTGTAAGGTTCCATCAAGCTGCTATATCACATCAAAGCATATGTAAAGGGAGGAATCACTGTTGGTTATTATTATCAATAACATTCCTTAATCAAAATGTCCTAAGATGGATTGACTTTGTCACATCTTCTATCCATAGGTACACGGACAGAAGAGCATACACATGTATCGACCGGTGTCGTGTGTTTAAATATACAAAAAAAAAAACACAGCGGAGTCAGAGCACTTGAGGATTTCAATACCAGTCGTACACGCATACACAACAGTCCGTCGGTAATAAACACAAACTCATTCAAGGTCTATATACAAAAGTGTTAAGCATACCTTTGGTGTGGAGTTACAACCTGTTGGACCGAAAAATTATTAGTCAGAATTTCGAACGGATGGACAGCATTACAAACAACCTAGACAGCCTTACAACTCATCTATTGATATATTTATTGTAAACGTTATACTTAATTGTATGTACAATGTATTGGACTTTCTGTATTGTTATGTCGTATGACGTCAACCGTTTCGTTTGTACCATTATCGGTGAAGACCTAGCAGACCTTTCAACCATTTGGGTTTTTTATGCAATATTCATATCTAAAATCATCTGGCCCCGTATACTTAATTATATAAACATCTAGTATGATTGTGAATATTTAAACGCATTTCGTTTAACTCCGGGTTTACCGACCTCATTATAGACAGTGTTTTACATAAACACGGATAGATATATATGGGGCACCACCAGAAATGCGTTATTTATGTAATTAGTAGCAGAAACCACCGGAAGAAAATAACTTTAAGCAAAAATGGGGATATATTGGTCGCCTTGAACGATATGCATTAAGATTCCACAGTACCGTCCTAAGTTACTGAAATACAAATCATAATTTTCACCTAAAATTCACCAGAACGGTTATGTTATTGTTATTTTAATTACTCACTTCTGTAGTATATTTTGACGTATTCCAAAACGATTAGTCCCTCTAGATTGACTTGCCACCACGCTTCGTTTTGACCTCCCTGTGTATGTGAACAACAACTGTTGCTGAATGTTTGTGTTGTACAGCCATCTACTGCCTTACCAGCGTATGCATCTTTGTAGTTTGAACTTTGAGTGGTGTGCTTGACACTTGGATTACGACTGGTGTTAACTGTAACAAAATACACATTATTGTATATATTACTGATCTAAAGCACTGCTCATTGTCACTATTCTCAGCATTACAGGGTCAGCAATGTATGAATGTGTTGATTGTAAAATAAAATAATAACAGATACAAATGATGAGCCGATTTAATGGAAAATTGATATAAATATAGATAAAACATGTACAAATGTGCCAATAAAATAATTAGAATCAATAACCAGAACTGTGATAGTTTTATTTGACCGGTTGATAACCTTTTGATGTAATGTCATACTTGATGTTCCGGATTTCTTCTCCGTTTTAAAATTCATGATCAAATGCCCATGCTACTTATTAATATCATTTTAAAAAAAATATAAGCGAAAAAAAAAACCCAGTAATAAAATATGCTTGTAACCGTAATCAGACAGTGGTTAAATAATAATCTTAAAGACGTGAGATCAAGTAAATAAATAGAGAAAAAATATAATAAATAATGTGAAAAAGTGTATAACCGAAGTTGTTCGTGTATTACGGGGTGAAGAATACTGCGAGAGAAAAAAAAATAGAACTTAATTGAATTTGTACCGAAAATGTCCATTCAAGATAAATTTTGTACAATAATTAGCTTTTTGTTTCAAGCTTACCGAAGAGATATTACATGTATGTAATTTAACAAAAGCTCTCTTCTAAGTAACTACTGAGCTTTTGTTTATATATTCTCTCTCAAAGTAACTGTTGATCTGTGTTTTTTTGTGATGTGTAAATGTTCATACTCTGTCTTCAAACAAGTGCGGATCACCCTGAATAATTGAAAAATGTTTTTGTCTGCACAGCTGTTATTTCTTCTTTGCTTATATATATAGTTAAGTAATACACATCCTACCGACATTTGTTTATCCGGATCCAGTGTCCATATTGGTTCATACTGTCGTTATTACTCACGAGACATATGGGACAAGGAAGTAAATCCAACAAGTAGACATTATGAGGTCGCCAGATTACACACGTTAAAACACAAACACATACGTTACGTTTAACACAATTAGATATACTGGCATACTACTAAGATATAAAGTATACATACGGTGTTTATCAAGGGCATGCGAACAGTGTTGTAAATCATATCAATCGCCCTACCAATGTTAATACAATAGAAAGACCAGTAGCCACAAAGCACAATTGAAAGGCAATATTTGAAACAGAACCAGTATATTGTTAATGTGTTGTTTCTATATGTACGTATCTTGAAATAATTGCATATCGTTTGATACTTTGTCACATAAACTGTGCAACGCGGAAGTTTGAAAAATGAATCTAAGGTACAGGCTGTATATTTACCCCTACATGGTGTATCAGCAGTATGTCCATGGTAAATCACCTACACCGTATGCTATGAGATGTAGATCTAAATCAATGTGACGTATAGTTTTACATTAGAATGACGAATACACAGAAAGTGAACATCCAATCCTACCTGATGTGTTGACAATCGTCGAAGTTGATAAGAGACACAAAACTTCCAGCAACCAGATAGTATACACCTCCATTCTACATATACTGCGTATCGTATAAGACGGGTGCCTTGTGTATGCTATATAGAAAGCGCACAGCTATCCAATAAGGAAGTAGATAGTATTATTTACTAATCTATCAAATTGCATTGCCATTCGACATGGTTGTTTTTTGTCAGTATTTGTTATCTTGTTCTGTTGCCTGTGCACATGAATACACTTTCTTTGACATTTTTTTTTCTACTGGCAAAGCCTTTAGATGTCGTAAGCATGAGGTACATTTTGATAATTATTTAAATTTAAACTGAAGTATATCATATTTTCAGACAGAAAAATGTGTCGGTAAACCTGTCTTGATCCGGTTGACCCCTATACAGCAATCACCTACATGTATCTGAGTGTTCCCTATCCTCGCTATGTAACCGACATACGAAAACCAAAACGAGGCATATTGATGAACATTCCTGCTTAGGATAAGTACATCGCATGATAATTACTCTCGGGAAAATAATTGTTAACTAATCTTTTTTTTTATATAACACATCGACAGGTAGCTAGTCGATATCACGCCTATCATAACAGGATTAAAAGCCGGGTTACTTACCTACGTGATGAATGTATAGTCACAGTTATCTTAGAAAATGTGATACTATATCGACATAACGAAAAACCATTCATATTTTTATGTTAACCACTTAGATTATGGCGCATACGTAACTCTTAATCCTATGGAAGATAGGGGGTCCTACTGTAGTAGTGAAATATGTTTATCATATTGTTGTGGTAATTCAATACATACGTTCGTCATAACTGATTTTTTGATAAAAACAAATAGTGTTCATATTTGTATGAAGATTATTCCTTTGAAAGAAATACATATAAATGGTACATGTCTTTCTTTCTTTTTATTGGAGCTTATTTAGTATAACATATAAACTGGACGACAATAAAACCAATTAACATGTATAGCACATATCGCCTAAACAGCCGAGTGTTGCACATTTGATACATGTATATATAGCGTGACGTCCGTAATCACATGTCGGTGGGGATATTATTGTCATGTGCTCTCCAGACGTGACCGCAGGTAATTGAGCTAACTACACCGCGCTGTGTCCTCATTGGAATTGATCTTCATTTATTAGCCAAAAAAGGTGATGTTGTAACGAGATATGTGTGTAACACATGTACATTCCATTCTTAATTTAATACAGCTAATACTTCTGTCGCTGTATTGTTCTGTATAACGCATTTGTACCCCTACGCAGATAAAGTATCTGTCAGATAAGAAATTTAATCGTTTTGTCTATTGTGAAAAGAGACTACGCGCATGAGCTAACCCTGGTAACTTCAGTTAAAAGTTCAGTTAAATCCCTGAAAAGGTCAGGCTTAAATGTATGCGTATTTAACACGTACACCAGTGCTTTAGGTGTAACTGATAAGAACGGTCACCAGTGTAATATCACAGGATATTTTAAAGCTCTAGTTAAGGGAATTATATATTGACTACTGGTTTAATTAATGAAAAGTATTTCATATTGATATTCCTATTACTATACATGTTATTAGACTGAACTATGACCTTTGTGACCAATACAATTTGACCTTTGTTGTAAAATCTGCAAGTTTAACAGGAATCATCTTATTTGCTTTGAACTATCCAAATGACCTTTGACGTTTGCTGACCCAAATATTGACCATTGGCTTATTTTGGTCTATAAGATCTGCAAATGAAATGAACTGCTGATTGGTAGTTATCATCAAATCGACCTATTGCTTACTTTAAAACAATATGTGCTAGTGAAATGGATTTTATACTGTCCTTGATAATAATAATATCTTGACAAATAACCTTAGGTGATCTGTAATTTTACCTTTGGTATAAATTTGCTCCGACAATAGATATGTTTATGTATTCGAACATAAAAAACGATCATTTTTTTTTATGAATTTTATAAGGGGTTCTAGCATAACAAATGTTCATATGCTGTCCAGTGCCTTAATAAATGTGTATGTCTTACACGTAACTAAAAAAAGGTAATGTTATAAAGGGATATGTGTGTAAGGTATTTCACTTTGTACCATTCCTAGTCATATACAATATATGTTCAGTTTTGTACTGGCAATATATCTTTTTCGATTTTGTTCTGTATAAAGCGTTGTAATGGCATGAGGCATGAGCTCTTAACACATAACATATCTGTCTGTTAAAAAAGTTGATATTGTTTGCCTATTGTGAAAAGCGACTACGTGCATGCGCCTATCCTGGTAACTTCCGTTACAAGTTCAGTTAAATCTCTGGACAGGTCTGGCTTAAATGTATGCGTATGTGACACATACAGCAGTGCACAGGGTGTAGCTGATAAGCACGGTTATCAGTTTGCTGTCACGGGTATTTAAAAGCTCTACATAGGGGAGATACATTGACAATTGGTTATATTAATGTAAAATATTTCATATGGATATTCCTATTACCATACGTGCAATTAGATTGACCTATAACCATTTGTGACCAGTAAATATGTTGTCTTTTGTTGTAAAATGTGCAAGTTTAACAGGTGTAATCGTACTTGATTTGAATGATCAAATCAATGCTTAGCGTATTAAAACAACACTGACCGGAATAACAATATCCAATGTAAAGAAATGTAACGGCTGTTAAGATATCGCTGGGCATTGTGAGACTTGACAATGAAATTACAAATTTATGTGCAAAAGAACGTTATAAGTTTAACGCGTCTCGCAGCCACTGTTTCCTCAGTTTCTGACGACATGTCAAATAACGAGGCAGTTATAGAATCTACCGACTGTAGTCAGTCTCCCATACAATCAACAAATAAATTCACGCCTGGATAATTCACAAAATGAGCAAAGAGAAAAGTTCGAATTAACTTCCAAAAATAACTCCCTCGTGGAGGGCAAGATCGGATTCACGGTGTTCACTGTATTTATCCATGCGCGAAATTTGTTCAGGGGAAAATCGAAACAATTTCAAATCTAATTTTAAGCTCAGAGTTCAATTGATAAACTAAAATAACTCTAAAGACATATCATAATTGTATTGATACTGAATTTGGTATAAAAATGAAGTGTTTGTTTAAATTTCAAAGTACTAATTTGTTTGCCAATCAGCACGCGACATCTCGGTAAAAAAGAACATAAAAGCCAGAGAAAACATAAATATAATTATTGAACGGCTTTTGTATGGTATTTGTGATTTATTTGAATGACACAGATCGATTAAGAGCGCGCATTATGTTGTTTGCTTGCAAAGCTGTGTCATTTAAATAGATCATAAATACCATACAAAAATAGTTCAATGCTTAAATATAACATATGCACCCTGTAGTACAGAGGTCATATCTGTGACAACAAATGAAATTTTAATCATCTCTTAGATATTGTCTGCATGTCATTCAATATAATTATGTATTGTGACAAAAAAAATAATAATCAATTATTTATCAGTTTTGTAAGGAGTTGAACAGCTTTGTAAATGTTAGCTGATCATATGTTGCCCAGTGACTCAGAGTATGGAGAAATAGAGGAAGTGATAATTTAAGCATAAATGAAGGAGAGTATGATATTTAAGTTGTCAACACATTTGTACCAAAAAGGAAATTAAGTAAATTAAAAATTCAAAGTTGCACAATATCTTTTAAAATGCCTAAAAATAGCAGTAACAAACTCTACATGTAGGCAGTGATTAAGCTTTCTTGGCCTCAACTTAATTGCAGCAGGGTTTCTTGGGATATATGTTTAAGAGTTCAAAAAACAAACTTAACATGCAAAATGCATGATTATGACGGCATTTTGTGAATTATGATCCATCTCAAACCAAAACAGGCAAAATTTTGTACTACATGATCCCAGCAGAATTTTTTGTACAAACCTTTTACATTCAAAATCCTAACCAAACAAAGTATGGTCTTGTAGCCATTTCGTTTCACCGTGTCATCTTTATTTAGGCCAGTCACAACTTGGGACAACGGGAATCATACAGGCTTTCCTCATGATCCTTCTATGTTTCTAGTTCTTTTTAAAATAGCAGTAAAAAATACATTTGACGTGCAAAATCCTTCATGGCTTCCAGGTGGCCTTTATACTTTTCCAACCCATCTCATATTAAACAATTAACGACTTTTAGCCAAAGGGATCATTCATATCTATATAAAAGAGGTCGTTTTCTAATGTCTCTAATCTAGAGGTCGAACCTGTAACCTCCGGTTTACTAGTCTGACTATATCGCGAATGAGCGAAAGATAAAGTAAGCAGTAAGTGTTGTTTACCAGGGTAACATTTTCATCATGTCGTTTCTGTGAAATAGCGGTTACGATGTTCATATACTCCCTGACATACAGATTGACTGAATGACAAACGCTTGACCACGAACAAAAAACTGATCAAAAGTATGAAAAATATACTAAATAGAAGACATATGGCAATTGTGACAGTGAAATGGTTGACAAATAGATTAAAAGATGCAAGTGATTAGACTAAGTTAGGCACTCTTCACTTTTGCAGATATGTTTATGAGAACAGGTTGAATACGGTAACGATACTTCCAACCAAACACAGTACTTCAAATAGTTTATATTACACATCTATGTGCCCCATGTTCTACTTTTTTATTTTGAAGTAAAGCAACTTAGGGTGAGGGTTAGAGTAAAACGTTACATAGGGCCAGGAGGTTTTGGTATAAACGGGGTGGCACAGGCACAAACAGTGACTTGCGTGGCCATAAGGCACTGGCAGCAGTGATACCGGTGTACTGAAAGCAGTATATCCACCTTAGGGAACGTTGGATAAGCTTAATGCTTGTTAGCTTAACGGATGGCATCGAACTAAGAGGGGGTGGTTATTATCATTCACTATTAAAACATACTTATATGCATTATTCTACCGCGGGAAGCTCGTGTAAAGATTAATTGAATGTCATTTGTTCTCTACACTGTAGGTATTGTATATCATTCACTATTAAAACATACTTATATGCATTATTCTACCACGGGGATCTCGTGTATAGATTAATTTAATGTCATTTGTTCCCTACACTGTAGGTATTGTCTTTTAAACTGAGTACTGCTGTTAATGTACATAGTATCTTCCATGCTTTAACTGGTCCATTTGCAGTTAACTTTTAAACAAGTTGTTGAATGGTTTATGACGGACATGTGTCTGTGTCTCCCCACTGATGTCCTATTACATTATATTTATTATTTCGAAAACAGACTGATAACTTGTAGTGTCGAGTGTCGGGCTAAACAATTAATTTCGTTACGTTTACTTATTGATTCATTAGCTATTGACAAGTAACACTTTAACTCTGTTACAATCTGAGGAAGATTTCTTATCTATAGTAATCACTTTAGCATTATATGATTGTTAATCTTTTTTTAAAAGGGCACATATTGTATCCTTAGTGTAAAATTGTCAATCCCTCATCACATCAGTGTTCACTGCTGGAACGGCATTGTTCGGTAATCATTATATTGTAAAGTTTGAACTTCCAACCAAGTAAATTCGAAACAATTCAACCTTACAAGCATCAACGTGGCTTTCTGAAGTTGATAATTATCACTACTTACGAACACTATGTCCCACATTTTTGGTGGATGTATTACAACTACAGTTGTACAGACTGGTCCGAATAATTCACCAGTATAGTCTGAAATATGATGACGTTTTGAGCTGAACATGTATATATGGAAAAGTATGCACTCATTGATGTTGAATATCTATAACTACACCTGCAGTAGTCGTGACGTTTTAGTTGAATACTCTATTGTCTCGTATATGTATCTACGAAAAATGAGTTGTGAAGGGATTCTAATGCACAGCAGTGGAGTTCGAGGTTCTGCCGAACCTTGTTATACTTCGATATGCAAAACAAATTAAGCAAAACTAAATCAAACACATTTTTTAAATGGTTTTATTTGATGCAATAAACAAATATAACGAAATATTTGTAGATCAAAAAGTATTCTGTATGTTTTATTGTGTAACTTTGCAATTGTTTCGAGTGAACTCGTACCAAAACATGTATTTGATGAAGAGATGTTTTTGTTATCTATATATTTTTCCCCCTCACAAACGCAACATTGTTACCTTTGCACTAGCATTCAGCATAGCTAATGCACCTGCAGTTTAATTGCCATTTACAGAATAAGAATGAAAATCCGGATGAGTAGTCGTCTGTAAGGTACAAGTACGAATTGTGTACAAAATGAAATAGTGTCTGTGTCGAATTTATTTATTATTTAAAGTATTAATAAAACAAAAGATTTTCCTCTTAAGGGACATCCAGGTACTGGAGTACAACAATATAACGAACACATAACTCATTCCTCTATCATGCAATTGCATCTTAACATCGCTCTCGTCACTTTCACAGGCTTACTTAAATAAATCGTGTTTAGGCACAATTAGCGTAGACAGTTTCCTTTTAATGCTTGGTTATGAAGGCGGACAAAATGTAGACACTTTAATAGTTGATTGGTTTACAGGAAACTTATACATCTGTTTTCCATCTTCTTTATGAACAAGAGCAACAGTTGTTTAGTGGTAAATACTGTAAACATGGAATTTTAACTTGGGGCCACGTAACTCATAACGATAATCTAGTAGCGTCAACAGGATTACTAGCATTGATACACAAGGATGTTTTACTCTATCTTTTCACAAATATTTAGTTTCGCAAAATAATATCAACATATTAAATAGTAATTCCATAAAACATTGATTTGAAAAGTTGTAATAAAATCATCAGTTAAAACTGTAAATTAATTAATATATGCGATGCTATGTTAATGACATTCATAGTTCAGTTATGTGATAGATATGAGTAAACTCATCATAAACCTGTACCTCACACAGTTCCAGCACAACGTCATTCGAATACCATGATTTTGCTACGGTCAGTGAAGATGGTCAGATACCGGTCGTACTGTATCGCAGACATGGACGTTTAGCCAGCTGTGGTGTCCATGTAGCACATGTTTCCTGATGTCCATTCATCGACTAGTCTGTTTAATGTGCCCTCATGGACACCGATGGGCAAATGTATAATACAGTTTGAAAGATGCAGCGTGATAAAGACTGCTTGCAAAGTTTATGGTCGCCATCAAAATCTCTTATTGGATTTTGAAATATGAACATCGAAGACTTGTTTATCAGTTTTGCTGATAAACCTGGTTCTGACTTTGAAAACTTCAAAACACCGCATGCCATGTCATGCATTAAGAGATATCAGATGTTTTCTGAGTTTCCCCAATATCCTGTGATCATTAGACACCGAAAAAAGGATTAATTAATGAAGGGGACAATAAACATTCGTCGTCTTAAGCGATAGATGACGATCACATATTAACATTAATATAAATAATATTCGAGAGATGAAAATTACGTCACCTTGTGCAATTGAAACAAAGCACTCCTATCAATTAAGCTATGCTATTCTTATTTTACACGAGGATTTCGAGTGAACCAAGACATCTACAAAGTATGTATACATATGTTACATAAAAAGAGATGTCAGAAAAAAAAAACATACCTTGCAAATTAATAAGATATTAAAAATGAACGTAATCTTTTGTGACGAATGTTTTTCTAAATCGCATTAAATCACATTGTCACAATAGTGCACAGCAAGGGACAAATATATCTAAATAAACATGTAGGATTGAATAAATATATGTATATTGTGTTTCAATTATTCTTAAATTCGAGTTAAATTGCAAATACACTCGAAAAAATATAATGAAACTAGCAAAAAACATTCTTATTGTATCATTCAATGCAAATAAATCTCTATTAAAAAGCCAATAGATAATAATATCGTTCAACACATTACTCACTGTCTATATCAATGCATATACTCAATATAGTCAAAAGCCTTTCGACTCTTGTCTAACACTGCCAAAACAGACAAAACAACTAGACATACACCTTTGTCTTCGATCAAACTATTTATTTGATCCCATTAAGATAAAGCTATATTTTATTCAATGCATTGTGTATGCTTCACATAACCTTATTACTTGTCAACAAACTGTCAACTGTGTGTTTATCTAACACTGCTCGAAAACTTGCTCAAAGCTATTTATACTAATACTCCAAAACATGCATCCCTCAAAATATCTTCTGGGATCGTAAAATTATAAGTCAGTATGAAAATATATCTAACCTTAACTCTGACAGCATAAACAATACATGCTAGGGTTCACACAACTGACATTCCGATATTGTGAGAACGTAAAATTCACACAAGAATTTACAACTGAACATAAACAATCTACAACACTATCAATGTTCATCACCTACGTATTATTATTTAAGTTAAGAGACGAACTCATCAAAACAAAAATCAAATGTGTGTAATTTATTTTACAATAACAAGGTTACGTTGAATGATGAAACTGTCCAGTTTACAAGAAGCATTTCCCTTTGTTTTCTTGTCAACATCTGTTGTCTCGTATATATGTGGAATGTCCACCTCCCTGCGTCCAAGCTGTTCATAATTTGACTCATTTTGTGAAATCTGCGCAATGGTTTGTTCCTTGTTGTAAGTTACTATTTCGTCGTAGGTATTATCTGGAAATGGACCAAACATATGAATTGAATTTCTTTCTGATAAGATCATTGTTATGCTATTAACATGAGCTAATATACCGTAATGTTGAAATATGCTAACACTGTTTGAAGTTGGTGTAAAAATGGGAACAATGTCCAATCAAGCTATCGCGTTTCCTTTTCAGAATTTAAAAAGTTTTTCATTGTAAACCTTCAAGCTGCGATCATTCGCTTTACACGTTAAATAATCCGTTTGCGAATGTACAAATGTAGTAGATGTTTACCTTGTTTTTGTTTTAGCTCTAATGCAGTTCTCGGCAATGATATATCTGCCACATGAGAAGAACCTGTGGTGTCGCCGCGCTTCATCGTCCGACGTTTGACCAGTACAATTATCACGATGACCAGAGCCAGTATAACCACTCCAGATCCGATGCCTATCCCGACAGCGGCGTCTTCATTCGTTATAGTTACCACTATAGCATAAACAGTGATGCAAGTTTACTGTGTATGTCATACATTTCTCCTAAGTTATTATCTAAATTTCTTGTCGCTCCTCTTCATTTTTTTGGATTGGGGTGTTTCTTTGATATTATATGCAACATGTTGGGTTAAAATCAAATCTTTTAAATCATTTAATTCTGAAGAGATCACACTTTAGAAATCGTTTGGAGAGGACAAAGTCACAAATATATTTATTGTAAGAATATCATATGAATATTACCCTTGTTGTGGCATTCGTTCCCAGTCCATCCATCTGTACACCCTGTCGTACAGTCTCCAGTGTCCTTGTCACAACTTACACCTTGACAACTGCCACACGACTTTAAACATTGGCTTCCATAAAATCCTGCTACACACACTACAAGTACAAGTTTACTCAGAATTCATAAAGTATCCTGAAAAACTGGTACTGTACATGTTACATTGATTGGTAGGTTTAAGATTGTTTTTTTTTATTTTTGACGTCGAAAGCAGGGAAGCAATAGCATGTATGAAAAAAATGAAAGATTGTGATGGGTACCCTCGACAACTTCGAGGATAACAACACCAAGCAATCATGTGCACTTGGATATAATATTTTTCCAACATTAATTATGATTTTCATATGAAAACTTGCTCATTGTCTTCAAATACATTGTCAGCTTGAACTTGTAAACATTTGTCTATCCTAAGATTGAAAATCAAGCAATATCAAATACGACCTTTACACATGGCAACATTATGTTGGCTTCGTCTAAATGATACTTAGCGCTTAATGTCGATTTAATGATTTCAAATATTGCCCCGGGCTTTTTTTCAAACGATGGTACAGACCCAGGTTACGGGTTTAAATATGTAATCAGGTCTCTGCAATGGAGCTTAGGTCCGAATCACATATCCCTTTAACCAAACTACGATATGTTCCTGCATGATGTACATGCAAGGGAGGTGATTTGTTGGAATTTTACTTTTTAGTATTCTTGTTGTACATTTGAAACTAAACGACGCGAGTAAACTAATAAAGAATTAACGAAGTAGTTACATCAATCAGTAAATTTAATTTAATAGGCGTACTTTTTTTCAAGAAAATAATATCTAATGCCATTCTGTTTGGTTCATATGGGTCGTTTACCAGATTTAACTAGGCTGCGTATATAATCAGATATTTAATTTACATGAACTACTGCAAAAAGATGTCCAAATGACCATTAAGACCCTCCTACTTCAAATTTATCTGAAAACACCAATAATCATAACTTCTAGTACACATTTGCGTTGTTTTGTTGTTGATGTTATAATCGATACACATTTTACAAAGCTATATGCTGGTTGATATTATCTTAATGTCTCGATGCATCTATCTTTAAATAATATTTTCAGTAAGCAATTGTGTATGCGTTGCTGCAGGCTATGTAATAAAATGCGTCATTTTGTTGTGTGATTTATGGAATTAGTGTGTTTATTATATATATATTAAGGGTCCTTTTGACGTATTATATCAAGTCTATGGTAAACCGAGCCATAATTTTGTTCCAGAATACATATTTAGTCGAACGAAATCAGAAACTTACTATGCCTCAAACTAACTTCACGTTATATTAGGTTCTATGATACCGAAACGCATTCCACGTTTCTAAAACGTAATTTTCCACGCTGCAAAATACTGATGCATGCATTCATGTATCGACGATAAATAAACTGAGGAGTGAAGGTCGAATACGTATTTGTTCTGTTATATCAGCTTTATGTTTTGATTGGTTCATTTTGACAGGTACTGTGCATAGCCCATTTATTAATAGTTCCTGGGAATGTGCTGTACCACTTGGTTTTAAGGACTAACAACGCTATTGAGATGTCGGTGATGGTTTTCGTGTTACGTTTCGTTATGATTGTACACCTTTATGACTACCATTACATGCCTGACGATTGAGGAACCTTCTGCTAAAATAGCCGAAATCATCTGAGTTTTCCTCGGCTTTGTTTTTATCTTATTTTCAAAGGAAAACGTCCCCAGCGGCTATCCGTATACATACTCAAAATGTATGCTGAATGCAGCAAAGCCTTGACCTAACAATAACCATTACACTAGAGAATGTAGAGCCGGGTTTTTGAGAATAAAATCCGGTTTTGGTTTAACTGACCATTTAACGATTCAAACTACTAACAGGGGAAACCTATGATTGTACGATTTTACTAGTGTATCGTTGTCTATACCATGACCTGTCAACATACCTGTACATAACACACTGGTTGATTACATGTACCACCTTTACAATTGGAAGGGCAGTTTATGGTGCAGGTATCACCATAATATTTAGATTTGCATGCGTAAGTAAATAAAAACATCAGCAGTCATCTGAGACTTAAAGCATACATCGTTCACTTTACATTACCAAAAAACACAGATGAGGTATAATTTCAACGCAGGCTTGAATATAACACAAATAAGATTTTACAAGTATCTCTCTTCAGAAAAAAATACAATTGTATCGTATCTATCTTCAAGCACATTTATAAGTCTAGTCAAGCATGAATAATTCGAATTCATACATAAGCATAGCCCGTCAGACCTTCTGCATGATACAGCACTGCACTGTCCACATTTCTCTTCACAGTTAAGTCCAAAATATCCACTCGTACAAGCTAATAGTACAAACAAAAGTAGTGTCATTGCATACAGATATTGAAAAAAATGATAAGTAATGAAATCATAAGATTTTTGTGTTTTTTAGAAATTGTCTTTTGAAGTTAACATAAAATGTTAAACGATAAATACTCTTCAGATGTAATATTTTGATTATGATTGACGATGCCAAACTTCATGTCTACATGGCAGAATGAATCAAAATGTAAATGATTCATTGTCTTTTTTTTACAATCATAGTACGTAGTTTGAACCTTAAACATTAAACCATTTGTTTGATGCATGTTCCAAAATAACATATCAGTAAATTAGGAATAGCTCAGCCATGGCTACTTTGACAAAATGTTATGTACTTAAATGATATGTCAACTGTACCTATGCACGTTCCGTTGTTCTGTTGGCATTCATCATTGTTACAATGACCAGAACATGACATATTGCAGTTTTGTCCAAAGAAACCAGGGTCACATGCTACAATACAAATATTTCATATTTTACACATACGACTCCTTTTGTGCATTACAGCTAATGCCCAATCAAATGGGCTGACGTTTTTATGTTCAAATTAAAATTAAGATCACTATTTCCGCTCGGTTGACTGCATATCCGGCCATTGATCAAAACTATTAATATCAAAAGTTGACCCGTAAAATCAAAGATTGTTATTTTGCCTTTAGATAAAAAAGGAAATGTTAAAAACAGTAATATTAAACAAGTTTGAATTGCAAGGGGGACTATAATAAAACTCGTCCCCTAAACGGACCCTGTTGTCACAAATGATGCTTAAGATGAAATGTTCAATGCCATAATGCTCTTACAAAATAAAAAAAAAATCGCAAAATTAGAAATGGTGAGGCACCATTAGCATCTCCTTGGCCTCCACCGATGTATATGTGAAAACCCCATTTCAAAAACGTAATATTCCACACGTTACAAAACAACTTTGACAAAATGTTATGTACTTAAATGATATGTCAACTTTACCTATGCACGTTCCGTTGTTCTGTTGGCATTCATCATTGTTACAATGACCAGAACATGACATATTGCAGTTTTGTCCAAAGAAACCAGGGTCACATGCTACAATACAAATATTTCATATTTTACACATACGACTCCTTTTGTGCATTACAGCTAATGCCCAATCAAATGGGCTAACGTTTTTATGTTCAAATTAAAATTAAGATCACTATTTCCGCTCGGTTGACTGCATATCCGGCCATTGATCAAAACTATTAATATCAAAAGTTGACCCGTAAAATCCAAGATTGTTTTTTTGCCTTTAGATAAAAAAAAGGAAATGTTAAAAACAGTAATATTAAACAAGTTTGAATTGCAAGGGGGACTATAATAAAACTCGTCCCCTAAACGGACCCTGTTGTCACAAATGATGCTTAAGATGAAATGTTCAATGCCATAATGCTCTTACAAAATAAAAAAAAATCGCAAAATTAGAAATGGTGAGGCACCATTAGCATCTCCTTGGTCTCCACCGATGTATATGTGAAAACCCCATTTCAAAAACGTAATATTCCACACGTTACAAAACACTATTGCATGTTCCATGCAGTAATGTTTTGACGTAAAATAGAATGAGAATATGTATACGCAAGATGGTAATGATTTATTTCTGAACACACTATAACCGTCTCAAATGGAAACAACGTTTCATTATGATTGTAAACCATTATGATCAGCATTAAATGTCCAAAATATATTGTTATACACACTCAAAATGTATACTTAATTCAGCAAAACCTCTGATGTAAGGTAGCAGTGTACAGTAGCGTACGATGGCAACGGATGATATTTGTATACAATGAATAACCCCTGTAATATTACATGTATCCCAAAAAAAAAAAAAA
>NW_018404954.1:50769-51113 GCF_002113885.1 Mizuhopecten yessoensis
ATATATATATATATATAAATATATATGTGTGTAGGTGTGTTGTGCCGGTTGAATTCACTATCCATGTCTATCTGAGACATGCCCTTTATTTTTAGGATCACACCATTTCTACTGTACTACTTAACCGTAGCAAATGCGATAAAAAATAGAGATCCTAATATTAAAGACATTAAAAAATCCTGACATATAACTGTATCTTCGTATTTAACCTTAGATAACACCATACCTGTACATAACCCATTGATCTGATTACATATAGTCCTATTACAATTGTATGGGCAGCTTGTGTTGCAGGTATCACCATAATATCTGGGTTTGCATGCTAAAATAATAACATCAGCAGT
>NW_018404954.1:52563-53237 GCF_002113885.1 Mizuhopecten yessoensis
GCTTCACTTCGGTCAATATCACTTTTTCGGGATCATATCACATCATATTTACCAGCACAAAAGCCCATAACTGTTTTATTATATGCTTCAACAATAAAGTAAAACAAAACTCAAGGTTCTGATTTTTGTACGCGAGCCTCCGTGTAAAATGTATCCAGGTTTGAATTCAACAGGTCAGCATCGTAGCTTTCGAAGACATCATCGAGTTTTTATTCTTAAGATAAGCATGAAGGACATGCATTGCGTGTTCAATGGCCCTTTTTATGTTAACATAATCTTTATCCTCGAATAGGTTTTTTTCTGATGTAACGGAGGAGAAACGTTCGCCAGCAGCCATCTTCTAATGTCATCTGACATATCGCGTTCCGGTCTAACTGCGCATGCGCTATGACAGGTTCCGTGGAATTTCCATATAGGTTATATTTTGAAATCGATATTTAACGGATAACCAGTTTACATGAGTTTTTGAGGACTGGTCACGTGTATATGATCCGACCAATGGGATCGCGAGAAATGTTCATGCATATAATAAATAAATATAATATATGTCTTTTCGGTATCAAAATAAAAGGTTATAATTTAAACCATTAGATTTAATTATAATAAAAATGAGTATTAGTAATTGTTTTCCCTAATCTGATTATGTATTTGATTGTATGTGTTATAATGTCTAT
>NW_018404955.1:0-664 GCF_002113885.1 Mizuhopecten yessoensis
TACATTATAACACAGAACATAATAGGCAAGACTGTCCTTTAAACTTGTTTCTAGACGGTCAATTTTAATTCGGTTCGGTGATTTATATTTAACAATATTTTTTATATTAAGTTTATTTGATTTCCATTCCGTGAAATAACTAAAANCGACCTTCTAAACGTGGTCGTACAACGATGTATCTAATTCAGATAGAGTGTAAACGATGTCTGATATTACTGAAAACCGGCCGTCAACGCGCACTTCGTCCTCGACTCGTTCCCTTATTATGGAGATTCCTTTACTTGAAACTTTCCAATAATAAGTTTGAACGTATAGCTGAATTTGATGACAATGATATTAACTTCCCTTAACGCCAATAATGTTTTCATTTTGAACTAGATAAACGGTGAGCAATTTCACATAGATACACACACACACACACGCAAACACACACACACAAACGCACACACACAAACAAACACCCTTCCAAAAAAACTTTATAATAAGTGATAAAGATATCTTTTAAATCAGAGACAGAGATGTATAAATTACAACAGAGATAAGAAATTGCCTTGTTCTCTTACCGAAGCTCACCATCGTCGGGTGGTCTATTTGGATGACATCGGTTTCATTGCTACGTCCTACGATATCGTTAGAGGATTTCCGAAACGCAAATTACGGCGGC
>NW_018404955.1:889-56927 GCF_002113885.1 Mizuhopecten yessoensis
AGTCATCACTGGCAGCTAATTACATCATAGTTAAGAAAAAAAAAGTTTTGTGTATTTAGTTTCTCTGATTTCAGCTTCGTGGAATAACTACAAAATTGCTAAATTCATCTGAAAATATACCGTGAAGTCATCACTGGCAGCCATTTCATTATTGTTTAGAAGACAAAAATAGGCAAGACTGTCCTTTAAACTCCTTTTCATCTTGCAGTCAATTTTAAATCGGTTCGGCGATTTATATTCTATAATATTCTATTATAGTTCTTTTTATATAATGACTTCATAAAACATTTTGAATATTGATTGGTATATCATCAGAAAAGATTCAGGAAAAGAAGACGAATTAAAAAAAACACACTTTTTAACAGCATCGAGATGAGCATTTTTACTTTACACCTATTTGTTAGTTGTGTAATTCAAAACTAATAATGGGACACTCGTACCTAACCACGGAACCCCTGTGGGAAGGTCATCGCAGGTGTGAATGTGATTTACATTTGGGGAGATCTTACGCGATACGAACTAAGGGAGGCAGGTAAAAAGACTAAGGGGATCGGTACAGCTACTCGTACTTGTAATGGAGTTCTTGTGCACTGGAGTTCACGTTACTTGTTAACTATGATACCAATGTAAGTTTGCTCCCAACTGTATACACCATATAAAACTGTAACCTCATAAAGCAGACAATCAATGGAAAATAATCAAAACTGATTAAAAAAATCATGTCATGAAATGTAAAATCCTTTGTTGAATACAACGGTCGTACTTCATCGTATTTTTTCCAGTGTTTGTCTTTTTCAGGTAAAACTTCTCTTCCTAATGTCTCTTTGTTAATAATTATGAAGCTTAATTCGTAAAAGAAAATAAAAAAGAAAATTGCCAGTCGATTGAAAAGAGTATTTCATGGTATATTGATTTTTCTGGTGACACCGCTGTATATGAAGAATAACCTCGTGCTCTACAATCAGTATTAGTTACATTGTATCAACATAAAAATAATGAAACTTACTCTCAATGTAAATACAACTACTGTTGTAATCCTCAGGAATGGTGGTCTTGTACGAAAGGATGGAAAATGGTTTTAGGACAATAATTATTTATCTAAAGAACAAGTTGTCAACGAATTCANGTCATTTTGATCATTCTTCTTTTCCCGCACGGTAGCATACAAGGGAATCAAACAAAAGAATACAAAATATGATAAAACATCTAAGAAGCAACGTCACACATGATAAAAACGGCGTCATTTTACGTTACACAAGGTGTCATCAACATCGCGCGTACCGTCAATAAATAAACAACAAGTTGCCAAAAAAATAAATTATTTTGGTATGCTTTTCAATTTTCACGATTTTATTCAAACGCAGCAGCTCATTATATTTAGATTTCTCGTTATTTTTATATCTTTGAGCTTTAAAGTTTACTTATCTGACTCGTCCAGCGTCCTACTATGAGAGCTGAGCATGCTGTATTTTTAGCTCAATATTTTGTCATATACTTTTTGTTCGATTAGGTCAACAAGTTCCGTTTTTCAATAAGCAAGCTGATTCAAAATTTGCTCAACTAGAGTTTCCTTGTTTGACCCAAAAAACATTAAGTTAGTTTCTGCTTAGCATGAAACTTTAGAAATGTTCTCAAGCGAAATATTTCTCAGAAGTTAAAAACAATTGTTATGCTAAAGACTAAAATTCCCGTCATTGCTGTGATTAGTTCTCGTGATGTACACTGTACCCCTTTGCCAATGGAAACATCAAAGCTGTTCCGAACGAAATTCAGAAATTGCGATAGAGACAGAGAAGCGTATTGATGGAAAAGGAATCTACTGAAAAGCTTGCCAAAGACAGTGATACAGATAGAATATACTTAGTAAAATCAAAGCGGAATCTAGGATAAGAAAGGAAACAATGTCTGAAACGTGTAAGTTATGTCTGGAAATCGTGAATATTTTACTTATTGATTTATTACGTTTAACAGATATGTGATGAACATTTAGTGATATATCGATTTTGACATCATATCCCTTATCACCCTCAAGTCCGATATCAGCCCTCGGGGCGTTCGGATGGTGATAATATAAAAATAGTCATAGCATTACCTATAACTATCTTTCTAGCCGCAAAGTATAGTAATATTACAGACATTTGTTCAATTAAGATCATACAGGTATGTAATTCATATGAATATCATACATCAATACATATTATAATAATGGTTTTTTTTCAATATCAGTGGTATTTTTAGATAATTATGCTGTGTTTTCAGGTAGACTCGAGATTTTATCAACGTGCGAGTATCTAGATACTTCTACCTTATATATTTCTCCATTCATAAAAAGTCAACCTAACACCGTATTTTCCAAATGACTTCTATATATAGGCTCAATGATCGCGCCTCGGTTTAAGACAAACGTAATGCGCATAGGGATACCATAAACCTTAAAACTATATAGAAAAAATATTTTTAAAATTATCGTATCGTCATTTGCTTCTCCATACGCACATTAACGCTGAAAATGGTTGTGTTATCCTCACATTATATTTTCGTAATTTTATAATAATCAATTCATTTTATTTCAACAAATTTTCTTGACAAAGTTGATACGAGTCAATTGGATGGAATAACAGGCAAAGCCTATATAAATTCTCTCCAGCGGTGGCTAAATTAACGGATTCTGTTATTTTTATTTGATTTATTTAATACATCAATTTTGAAATGAAAAATATAAACAAACAAAGATAAGGGATGTTACTCCTTCTTAATTAACATAATTGAAATACAAATACATTCACACTTCTCACATCACACAAAAAACACTTTCACAGGTATTATTTATTTTTACAACAATATACAATGTATATAAGCTATATAGCTAGCAAATCACACAGATATTGGCAGACATTGACCAAAAGTCCATGTGCAAATATATGCACAGGTCACAGTCGCCAAAACTGTTAAGTTATTATAATTTTATATGCAAACACATAGCTACATTGTAGTCTATGTGTAAGTCAATGTATAAGATGGAAACTGTAAAACAAGACAGAGTGAATAAATCTTACAACAAACAATAACAAACAAACATGCTCAACTTAATACTCCTATGTCCGTAGAAGAATACCATTTATAGAAAATTAGGTAAAGTTACTTATTTGTGGAGTATAATTGAAATAGGAATAGTAAAGTATAAAGGTATAAAGTATAAGGTCATGGTTGGTTAGATCGTATAGAGATTAAAACGCCTCGATTTACCAATAAATAACTACATCATTAAGTAACTGTCTGTTTGTTAGTCCATCACAATTAGGACAGCCTTGTAGAAAATTGTTTTTATCAATATGGTTATGATTTCCATAATTATCAATAGAAGTAAACAAAGTAAGTCTGTTTCATATCCAAAAGAGCAAGCACAAGAGGGACAGTCAGTTAAATGGTCATTGAATAAATCAAAACTTAAATTGCTACAGAAGTTTCTAAGTTGACAAAGAATATTATTGGCCCTTCTATCACCTTCAGTTTTAAAAATTAAGATTGATTCATTATCGATAATCATATATTTATTCAGTTTGTGTTTAAAGGTTTCAAGAGTTGGGGAGTTTAAGTGATCATTGGTTAGTTGTGCGACACAATAGAGGGAGGAAACTGTCAAAATAATTGTTAGTTCTGCATATTGGTTGATTAAACAGTCTTGTTTGTCTAAGGGAATAGGGATTATTGTTTTGATTGTTAATGAAAGGATTTAAAACATCTCGTAAGTATTGAGGTGACAGCCATGCATTAATCATTACGTGTTTGTGTTTATTTCTTCTTGTTGACAGAGTTTCCCAACCAAGTTCATTATAAAGTTTATTATGAGATGTTCCAGATCGAAGTCCAGTAATGATTCTGGCTGCTTCTTATTGAATAGATTCTAGAAGTTCTTTAGATTATTGAGTGCAATTATCCCATACTATGTCTGCATATTCCAAAATTGGCCTAATAAATGCAATATAAATTTTAATTAATGATTTACGATTGACTTTAGTTTTAATGTAACGAAAAATATTTAATCTACTATAAGCTTTTTCATATATATTCAGAATGTGTTGTTTCCAAGATGTTTCATCTTAAGTCAGTCCTAGGTGTGTATGTGCTGTTGAGTCAGTGATTTGGCTGTTTTGGAAAGTTATTGGAGGGTGATGTTTGTTATTTTTTCTAGAAAATATTACAGATTTAGTTTTGTTAGGGTTGAATTTGATGTCCCATATACCTGCCCGTTCACCAATGTTAGAGAGATCATTTGTCAGAACTTGTGCTGCATGTGCTTGATTTTAATCTATAATTACATATAAGGAGGTGTCATCTGTAAAAAGCTTAGTATTAGTTGAAACATTGTCAGTGATGTCATTAATATAAAGGAGAAATAGTAAAGGTCCCAGAACAGATCCCGGAGGTACCCCTGTATTTATGTCCTTAAACTCTGAGTGATAACCTTCAGTGGTGACTCTTTGCAATCTAACAGAGAGATAATTTTCAAACCATAAAAGTAGATTTCCATCAATTCCATACGTTTTAAGTTTATATAAGAGACCTTTATGCCACACCCTATCAAAAGCTTTGCTAATATCGCAAAAAATAAATCTGAGCTCCTTTCCCTTGTCCATATTGCTAACAATTTCATTATAAATAAATAGTAGTTGATTAACAGTAGATTCACCTGGTATAAAGCCAGACTGGTGCTTAGTTAAGGTAGAATTTTCAATAAGATAGTTGTAAAGATTTTTGAAGACAATTTTTTCCATTATTTTACTGGAACATGAGGTTATTGAGATTGGTCTATAATTTAAAACATCATTTGATGAACCCTTCCCTTCATATATAGGTTTATATTTGCTTGTTTCAATCTATTTAGTAATATTCCTGATCCAAGTGTTTTGTTAAATAAAAGACAGAGGGGTAATGCAAGTGAGTTACTCATTTTTTTTTTACAACTTTAGGGATTACACCATCAGGGCCATGGGGTTTATTTACATTAAGAATATTAATTTGGTCAGGTACATCTTATTCAGTGATATTTCTGTTAGTTAGTGAGTAGTGCTGTACTGTCTGAGGTAATTCAAGGTCAGGGGATGACGAGGAGATATTAGTAAAGTGATTGTTAAGGACTTCTGCTTTGTCAAGAGGATGGTGAATTAATTGGTCATCATGTTCAAGAGGAGGAATAGAAGGGGATTTGTTGGAGAAATTAGTAATAGATTTTTCAATCTTCCACCATTTGTCTGGGGAGACCATGTTTTCATTAAGACAATTGTCATGTTTTTGAATATAATTTGCTTTTTCCTCACGAATCAAGTCAATAGTTTCATTCCTGAGTATACGAAATCTTTCCCAGTAGTGCGGATTATTTGTAACTTTGGCCTTTCTATGAATTCTATTACGTTGTCTCATTTTCAGCCGAATAATGTTATTCATCCATGGCTTATCATTTGGACGTACAGTGCTTGCTTTGGTAGGGATGAAACTATTGACTTGTTCTATGATTGAATTAATTATAAATGAGTTAAATGCATCAGAGTCCATATTTAATGACAAATTCAACCGACCAATATTGAAAGGGCATTATTCATACTTTCAAAATTAGCTTCATCATATTTACATCAAATACTTTTCTTATAATTCACTTGTTTAAATACAGTAATAGAGATTTGGGCATGAACTGATGAATGGTCACTACAGAAGGGTGGTGATACATAATGATTTTTAATTAAGTTTAGGTTGTTAGTAAAGATGACATCAATAGAAGTGGCACTATCAGGTGTTATTCGTGTAGGTTTATCAATAAGACTAGTTAAGTTGTGCTTTATAAGGAGTCTTGATAAATGATCATTTAGTGGTACATTAAGCATATTAATATTAATATCACATGTAAGTATAATATCCAATGAAGTATCAGAAGCTCTAGTTAAGGTATAATCAAGTTTATCCCAGTATTCAATATTACTATCTGGTCTATAAATTCACCCGAGAAGAAATTTATGATTATAAATTAATACTTCTAACCAGAGTAATTCAGCATCATCCCTTTCCAAGTCCAGCCTTCTTTTTGTTACAACAGTATTGTTATGATACACTGTACCCCCACCCCCCGGACCAGTAGTTCTATCTTTTCTATGAGGAATTGGATTAAAGGGTTGTACTTGAATGTCAAAATCAGATATCAGGGGATTTAAGTGAGATTCAGTTATACATAAAATATCATTATTTTCAAACTCGGCTTCAATAAGTGGGGTTTTATTTCTGAGAGATCGTACATTGAGATGAACCAGATTCAGATTATGTTTAGGTCCAGGATTACTTTCAATGTCACAACAACAGGATAACACTATAAAATGTGAAACAAGAAAGTAAGACATATTGATAAAATAGGTAAACATGTCAATTAATTGCAAATAAGAGTAATGAAAGCCATAACATAGCTGCATACAAATGTGTATGCGCTTAGAAAACTGCCAGTGATCAACCTGGACATCTATTATATTACCCATTGTCAATGTAGAAAAAGCGGGCAGAGTGGGCTCGGTCGATCATCCAGCTGTTAAAAATGTATTCAGACGGGACATATGAACAGTTGTTGAGCAAGAATGTGAGATAACAATAAAACAGACAGGACAATACAACTTCCATACACACACTCACAACAATAACACACAAACACATGCTATTAAACGGAAGCGGAAACTACTCATCAATGTGCTTGAGATGCTTGAAAGCATAGGTCTTCGAGTAATACTTATATAATACATCCAGATTTTTTTAATATAATTGCAATGGTCATTAATATCAATATAGAGCATACATATGCAGATTTTTTTTTTTTTTTTAAAAGAATGTTTTCGATTAAATAGACATACTAGTAGTGAAAGTATAAGAGAAAACATGTATGTGAAATATCTATGTTGAACTCCACAAGCCCCTGTGATCAACACAATAACGCCTGCAATTATCTTTACTAAACGAAAAACACCACTAGAGTATCATTTGCAAAAATTCACAATCGCGTTGTCGTTTTTCTTTTGCGAGTGTTTAGAGATACAGTGGCAGTAGAGTTGAGATTGCATGCGCTTATAGAAACTTAAAATTAAAACAAAAACTTAAATACTTATATTAAGGTTTTCTCTGTCTCTTTTTTAACTTATAATTTATATTTAAAATTAAAAATGCCCGCCTTATCGCCAGTCCACACAATTTCGTTCAATAGTTTTTGAACAGCATATTGTCGTGTGCTGATTGGCAAACAAAGTAGTTCTTTGAAATTTTAACAAACACTTCAATTTTATACCACAATTAAGTATCAATACAATTGCGTATGATATGTATATAGGGTGATTGAAGTTTATCAATAGAACTCTGAGCTGAAAGTTAGATTTTAAATTGTTTCGATTTTCCCCCGGAAAAAAAAATCGCGCATGGACAAATACAGTGAACACCGTAAATCCGACCTTGCCCTCCACGAGGTGGTTATTTTTGGAAGTTTATTCGACTTTTTCTCTTTGCTTATTTTGTGAAGAATCCAGGCGTGAATTTATTTGTTGATTGTATGGGAACCTGACAACAGTCGGTAGATTCTATAACAGCCTTGTTATTTGACCTGTCGTCAGAATTAAACTGAGGAACCGTAGATGCGAGACGCGTGAAACTGATAGCGTTTGAAGTGAGTGATCTTGCGACGGAGCACAGGTAAGGTTCGTTACAAATGTCTGAAATGGTTTTGTGTGCTGTGACTCATTTCAGTAGGTCTGTAACATATGTGTCAGTAGGTCTATATAATGTGTATTTCAGACATTTGTAACAAACCCCTGTTGACCAGTGCAGTGTAACAGACGAAATTTCTGATAATTTGCGTGAGCCTTAAGGGATGTTGGTGTAATACGTAGCACGTATGTTTTCTGATGATATCTGTGATTATGAGGTTTAAAATATAAACGTCAGAAAAGTTTCAATCCGAAAACCTTTGACCGTTGACTTTTGACCTTTTGGTTTGGAATTGACCTTGGTGTTTTCGTGTCTGATTGGTATGTATCACATCTTGTAGTCGTGATACACAAGTCAAGTTTCAGCCGTTTGAAAGTGTTCATCATTGATTCCCTGATTATGCCGTAAAATGGTATGACACGGTTTCTGTTAAAAACTACTAACTGAACAAATTAGGGAAAACTTCGCTATGCTGCCATCATTTGCCCAGAGAAATTTCGGCGTTAAAAAGGGGTTTGGAGGTAACTTGTATTAGGGAAATGTATAAAATAATTCCTAAGAAAACAAGAAAAAGGGACATTGAAATATGCTGGTGGTAAGCGAGGTGACAAATGAGAAAAAGTGGCATTATATCGAGGTTTTACTGTAATATGTTTTATCCCAAAGTCGTAAATCTATAACTATTAAAAGGCGTCTATAGGCACCCTTCCAATGCAGAAAGTCTACATATGTTTCCGAACACTTCACAGTCTTTCAACCTTAAATACCCCTGATGGGTCCTAGTTGGACAAAGTGGTCATATTGTGCAATAAACTGTTAACTTTGTTTGATTTTCTGCATCGACATACCACATTTTCGTAACAAGAGCTCATTTCTTAATAATTTTAGTATGGAACGCCAAATTAACATATACTCCAACAACAATTGAAAATTGGTACAATTAGTAAAACAAAAATAACGTATTTTTAATTGATTCAACCTATCTTTATTTACTTGAAGATAATAATAATAATAATAATCTAAGGTTCTCATATACCGCCTTATCACAACCTAGTTCGTAGGTCGTCTCAAAGCGGTTCATAAATTATTATCCGTGGTTAAAGGCCCTTTGCAACCAGCCAATATCTTTCCCAACTCCCTGAGGACCATACAGCCGGTGCTGCCATTTCGGCGCTCACAGCTAACATTCTACATTTTTAGCACTGCCTTACCTCGTACCGATTTACAGCTGAGTATACTGGAACAAGCAGAGTAAAGTATCTTGTTCAAAGATACTACAGTGCTGTACCGTGACTCGAATTCGCAACCCTTCGGTCCCGAGCCCAGCGTCCTACCACTAGACCACCGTGCCTCCAATATGTGTGCATTTATTCAAATATATGTTAATTTGGCGTTTAATATATAAGTTATCACGTGATAGTGTCCTATAACATCTTGACAAGATGTACACACCATCTTGAATTGATGTACATGCTAGCACCTTTAACGTTTCTATAAATAATGTTCAGCAGCTCAAAATCACACCTGGGCTAACATCTGACAACCTCCTGTGATAGTTACTTTTTGAGGTGTGAACATTTCTATGTTATTTCACGTACCATATATGTATCATCAATCGATATTCTGGGAATGCATTTCGGTTTGGATTCGTAAACAATTCCATTACTTCTTTTTGGGGGTAAAATTTGAATTTGAATTTGAAGATATTTGATACGATATAACCCACATAAGAGCCCCATGTGTTATTGTTTAATATAAGTTTTTCCTGAAAAGAATACTCTCGCCAGCTGTCAATAAGGACACAAACTTCACTCATAAGGGTAGGGATAATTAATTACAGGAAACAAAGTATTTTAGTAAAGGCTGGAGATCCTCAGTGAAGTTATAGCAAGCATGGTTCAATGACTATATAGCTTATATCACCAGTTGTAATGTTCAATTTCCTCGATATGCTTTGCATTGCATACCGGGAAATTTTCGTTAACTTTTGCCTTATCAATCAGAACGAATTTATCATGAAAACAATTATTATTAAACAACATACAATATAATACTATAGTTTTTACCTGTGAAGGGCGAAATTAACATAAGGCGATCATGGATTGTATTGGCAAAGGGCAATTATTTGACTGAGCGAAAGTTTCCCGGTTTTGCTTTCAATTGCGAGCTGATGATGAATAAGTCAATTTCTAAAATATAATGCTTCCGGTAAGAAGATGCATCATTTTATTTGGTGATATTTGAATAAAAAAATAAACATTTCAATTTAAGAAATACTATTAATGGCGCATGTAAAACGCTTTTATTAGATCGTTCACACATTACATATAGTGGTCATCATAACAATTGAAACATTTTACATCAAAACTTGCATTGGGATATATTTGTGCTATCTATAACAATAGGACATATTAATCAGAATTTAAAAGCTATTCAACAGTTTGTGAAGCTGCTCCAGTTGCACACTCTGAGAGCGCGGTCATACGCAGTGTTCCCGGGGCAATTGTATAGATGAGCTACTCCGTGCGAACATTTGTAAAACGTTCTACAGTCGTTTGTATTTGGGTATGGTCCGCCAGTTGGCGAGGTATTACAATCGATGAAGGCTGTAAAAAATCATATACAAATCATCAACAAAAAGAAACCATTCTTTCAATATATTATGGTTATTAATATTATATTTTTTTAGGATTATTCAAATTTTACATATCGCTCTTTATACTCTAAAAGAAATGTATGGCATGGTCTAAAGGTTGTGTAGTATGTATCACTATGAATGTGTGCCTGTGCATGGTCTAAAGGTTGTGTAGTATGTATCACTATGAGTGAGTGTGTGCCTGTTCACGGTCTTTATAGTGTGTGGTGTATATATCACTATGAGTGAGTGTGTATATGTGTATGGTCTTTAGGCTGTGTGGTGTATATATCACTATGAGTGAGTGTGTGCCTGTGCATGGTCTATTGGTTGTGTGGTTAATATATCACTTTGAGTGTGTGTGCCTGTGCATGGACTTTAGCTTGTGTGGTGTATATACCACTTTGAGTGTGTGTGCCTGTGCATTGTCTTTAGACTGTGTGGTTTATATACCACTAAGAGTGTGTGTGCCCGAGCATGGTCTTTAGATTGTGTGATGTATATATCACTATGAGTGAGTGTGTGCCTGTGTATGGTGTGAAGGTTGTGTAGTGTATATATAACTCTGTGGATATTCTCATTGATCCCTATTTCTAACAGCTTATTTAACGTTCAATACCATTTTAATACCGAATGTTACAGCTCAACCGTAATACAATAAATATACCACGTGTCCTCTACTTCAGAGAGAACGATTAGAGTAACAAAGGCATGTCTTCCTCAAGAACAAAACCATATCTTGTCGTCTGAATAGAACGTCCGACCTTAAGCAACAGTGTAACATAGGTTAACTTGAGATTCCATTATCATATGCTGAGCAAATGCTAAAAGGAAGTTTTGTTTTAAAAGCATGTACACCGAGAGGTACGCTTTGTAAAACGATAGTCTCAAGCCCTTCACAGATCAAACTGAGTTAGTTCGAAGATCTTAAAGGACATGTCCACCAAAAATATGCCCATGATGGGAAAAGAATGTATAAAAGGTGGTTGAATTATCAATTGTTAGCTATTTGTCGAACAAAACCTGTGAAGACAAAAATACTTATAGAATTTTGGGCCATCTTTGTCTCAAGTGATGACACAGCTGAGACACTTGATGAAGCAAGATGTTGAATTAGTCCGGGGCTCAAAACAAAACAGTGCCAAACAGAAGGTGAAATATATTCTTTGATATAAAATGGTGCCTCAAATAGGAGTTGTCCGAGTTCCTACTCAAGATGAAGTCACGAAAACAATTCCTGCAGTGTTTTCAGTGTTTGGTGAAGGGACACCCGCTATGTAAATCTAGGTCAAATCCAAATCATGCCACGTCCTCATATCGAGAACTCGGGTAGTGACAACAGAACCACAAGGCTCACTTATAGGCATCATAAAAAAATACACTGATCTTCGAATCAAACCAGGAAGTAACATACTTCCCTATGAGATCATTATAGCAACCATAAAACTGGTAGTCCATAGTCTTCATCAGCCTTCATCTTTTAAAACCTTGTGGTGTAAGTCTATCCGTCAGCACTCGACATCTTTCTCTACGAAAGTTATTAAATTCAAAGCAAGTTCTTGAATACTGAACTTTTTTTGAGAACAGGATGTTCAAGATTGATCAAAAGATCTTTGAAATTCTTCAAAATCCATTCCATTTATTTCACTTCAAAGCGCTAATGGAAAATAACGGATGTTGAGATACCAGAGTACTTTACACTTAATTCACGAGTGAAACTGACAGTTCAGAATATAATTTTGATTAAATTTGATCGCATGGTAGAACCAGAAAAAGGGCGACAAGATCAAATCTCACATCAGTATTCAAGAATGTATCAAAAGAATTAAGGAATGTCTCTACAGTTATGAATGTATAGAGACATAGATAAATTTGTCAGCAATTGGAGATAAAAAAAAAAAGCATTGGTATATCGCAAAGGCCATGGCAGAAGCGTGGTAATAACATGTTCACGCTCAACCAGTAAAATATTCTCATGAAGATCGACTTCTTCTTCATTATTTGTTGAAAAGGAAAGGTACTCGAATGATATAATCGGATGAAACCGCTAACTTTCTAACATTCTTACCAGGAATGTTATTTATCACATATATTAATACCTTTAAGAATGTAATTTAACAAAAGTTAGCATTATTATGAAACTATTGATGCTTATACCTTCTTGGGTTGACGATGGAGGTAGTGTAGTGGTCTCACTCATAGTGGTGGTATCCCAAGTGGTCGTAGGGGAAGTAGAATCGAAGGATTGAATTGATCCATTCGAATAGCCGGTCAAAACATTCTTAACGGTCGAAATGAGGGGGAAGGGGCCATTGGATGACATGCAATTCCCTCTAAAGTCGTCCAGATCCAACGCCCAAACCATGGCGCCACCATATCCCTCTTTTGCAAGCCATATCATCTGTAAACCAACGTTTGATCATTCTACTACAAATTGTTGTAAGGAATAAATGCTACTTCATAAAAAAGCTCCTCCACTCCAATTTTGTTGATACCAAGTGATACCTTTAATTATGTTTCATCGTTTTTGTTCCAAAAATAATGTTCATCTATTTCGAACATACGGTCGGGGAAATTTTTTACAGTCATTTGACATCTAGTTTGGCTTCTTATAATTAACATATTTAAAAATTTCTTACAAAAAACAAATTCTTGGCTATTTACAAGATATGGTCGAGAAAATTTGCAAACTTACAAACGAAAAGAAATATGTGCTATATATCCAAATACTTTATAGTTCCCGTTGATAACAATTTTGTCCTATAATAAGAATCTGTCATGTAGTATTTATATTGTTCATGACAAAAGTCACAATAGTTAATTATAATGATACCTACATTGTATACAGGGTTATACTTATGATACTGAATGAAAATTATGTGGCAGAGAATGAAAGACAGTACCTTATTCATGATGCTAGTTTCGTCGTCATAACCAATCCATTCGTCTCCGTACATAAAAGGTACACTCGATTGGTAATCACGTGTTCCATTTAAATTGCAGATCTGTAACATAAAACACGGGCAATAACTTCACCTATTAGTCACAATAATTCATTTCTCATCACTGAAGACGATAAAATTGAAGCAAAAATGTTTTTTTTAATTCATAATGGCACTCGAATTCATTAGGAAATGTTTCGGTTTATTTATATATAAAACTTGTTACCTCGTAATAAGCAAGGAAGCCTGCCTCTTCTGTGTAATTGCCTGGGGCGCTAGGTCCATTAAAAGGATTTCCAATTCCATTCTTGTTTGCATAATCCACATCAAAGCCACGTCCGAATGTGGCGACACCTATATTGATTTTTTCTTTGTCAACGCCAAGCATTTGCCAATACCTTCCAGCCCAATCCTAAGGGTAACAAAGTGAAATAAGTACTGTTGTCCGCAGTGCAGTTGTTTCATACATTCAGCAATGATCCAATTTACATGTCATTGTCTGGACAGAAGGCCATTATCTGAAATATTTTTTGTTTTGGATTTTTTGTATAAGCAATCAAATTCCCAATGTCTAATGACCATATGAATAAGGGATCGATTCAGGTGCTATTACAAACCATGTTTAGATTGGCTTCGGTTCCAGTTTGCCACGGGAACGCTTTTAATTGACTGTGATGACCGGTCTCTTCGTCCCAGTAGCCATGCATGTCAAACGTCTGGATACTGAGGAAGTCCAAGCTTCTAAAATCAAAAGTTAAAGTTTTTAAACTCCGATCAAGCTGTTAGGAGTAAACAACTTATATCCCTGATTCGTGTAGGAAATCAAAATGTTTATCTTCTACATGAACCGATAATGACTACTCAGACGGTGAACACAAATATAGTAAAACCCCGCTGACTCAAACTCGTGAGGACCAAATCAATAGGAATACATGGTATTCGACGAATCTGAGGTTCATCCAACATCACCATGTTTTTGTCAGGTTGGACGGCAGACATCATGAGCACTGCAAATATCGCGGAAAGTATATGATAGAAACAAAAAGAAGTTCAATCAAAATGACAACATTTAAACAGATTTAGAATTGCTCAGCAATAAATACATATAACCTTCGGTATAACGAAAGGATTAAAATAAACAAGTTGTAATGAATATGTAACGTGCTTGTCGTTACCGGTAAACATAGCCCGCCATACTGTATTCGGCTACGTTAATTTTACAAAATATCAAATCGAAAGGAACTATTCGATGATTGTTAAATTGAAGAACAATTTGAATCCCTGTTATTATAATGTTGATTGATAACAAAATTAACAATCTCGACGTATTCAAGTTTAAATATCTTTAAAGATGGTCGATAATGCGCTTTGTGATTTCAACTTGATATTGCCATACCGAAACATGGCTTTCCACACCAAGTGAATTAACACTTTCGTTAAAACCTCGATGTCAAACATCGTCCGTAAATTATAAATAGGCACACACCATGATATTGCAGCTACAAATAGAACGAGGTAACGGTATCTGAACTTAATGATACTGCCATCAATCCTCTAACTATCTGACATCCTGCCCAAAGGCAAGTCGATTGCTCGCTGTATGTGAGATATATACAAATGCGGTGAAATCCATATTAGCCTAGTTTTAATTTCGCCATTGACGTTTAATTACCATGTAGTTTACGTTGTTTAATTATGTTTACTGTAATGATAACTTGGCCTTAGTCTTACTGATGGCGAAAAGGTGAAAATTAAACTGCAGCGAAAATATCCCTGTATGCAGTATCTGAAAGTTAAAATGAACTATTTGTCAAGGTTTCTATTGCTACTCCTTACAAACGTTTTCGATATATAATCGGCCTCATATGGAAAGAAATCTTGTTCGCATTTGAATGAATTGTTATAATTTCTTCTCAATATATCTCATTCTTGCATTCGTTTTGTTACTCACAATATGCTCCCAAATACCTGTGTACATTGTATTTATATTCGCCTTTCTTAGAAAAGGAAGCACTCATAACAAGGAAACGATGGCATTCCTTCAGTTTGATATGATGTATGGAAATGTCAACAGCGACAAAATAAAATGTGATAAAAGAAACCATTTTTGAGGAGAGCATGCTCAAGATTATTTCAAAGAGCTTTCGAATTCTTAAAATCAGCATCTGTATGATATATTGTCGTCACATTTTAATTCTGATTAAACAGAACTAAGAATGGTAGTAATATCAGCTTTGACGAGCAGAAGGCTGAGCATTAAAAGGATTATTGAGAAGTTTCGGGATAACATACTAGCAAACAATTGATTTGTACACATCTGAATTGTTCCGGTCGATGTAATGCTGTCATTTTTATGGTTTAAGGAGGTAGTGGTGAACATGATTGAATTGCGATTTTAAAGATTATTTTTGTGTAGAATGAATCATTAATTATGAGACTATTGTGTATTATTTCTTATTGTAAAACCACGACGTTTGTTGATTTTAGCCTTAATTGTACTTAGATATCTAAGATAATGAATTGTTTCTAACCACACATTACGAGTGACCAAATCACAAAGCTAGCCTTACTTAAATAGGTATTTCAACATGTAGGTATTTCAACATTACATAGCTGGTTGAGAAGGTAAAGTGTTGATCTATTTGCGATTGAATATTACAGTGTGTATAAGTTAGATGGGAGATACAGATTTACTCCGATATCTGAAGTATTTAATTGCTTAAAACGTTAAATGGATCATGATTAACTCAGAGGTATAACTGTTAATATCTTTACTTGACGGGTGATATAGTGAAACAAAATAGATGGAACATACCACAGTGTGAATACAAAAGGACGAAATCAGACGCGGAACCCAGCGACATAAACCTAGGAGACACAAAAACAAGAAGAAGGGCAGAGAGAAGGATAGTATCGTGACTGTAGTCTTACTCTGACAGGGCCTTCACGTCGTATGCGTAGTCAATGTGTTCTTGTTCCGCAGCCACAGCAGCTGTCAACATCAGCCGAGGTGTGTCGTCTGATCGCACTTCGTTTTCGAATTGCCGACTTAGTAACTGGGGAAAATAACGAAAGAGAGTTTATTCACTATTTCCAAAACATCTGTTGTCCATATATTTTTTTTTAAATATATAAGTTATATCAAGTCGAATGGCACCATTGGGTGAAAGCTACCTTATGGTATGTTTCAAATTTACAGAATGAGTAAATTATATATTTGTGCATTTTATTTACAATTGAAAGACGACAAAACATGACTTATAAGTAAATAAAATAGTATGTTTACTTTACGAATACATTAATCATTTAAATGTCACTTTCTAAATCTTTTCAGCAGGGCTGGTTATTACATTCAATGTCATTCTTTACTTATGTATGTACTTTTCTGATTTATTAGTGGGTGTTTTTGTTTTTTTAATATAAAAATAACGTTTGTTTCATTTTCTCGTCTTCAGTTCTGACCAAACTTCTACATATGTAGGTACAGTTCCCATATTTACAATATTTTGTTCGGTCTCTTGCAATTTTGCTGGTTTTTAACCAGAAACTAATATCGTATCATGCTTTAAGTATGCGTCGGACAATACTAAAAAAAATCATAGATTTGAGATTTAAATGAGATTTTAACTGTCGGCAATCTATTTTCATAAACATTTTCCTTCTTTGAATGTTCGCGCGCATGTTGCATACAAAGCAATAATTTAATACTAACATCGACGAGAATGCCAAAATTCTTTTTGTCCGTGTCTTCATTAGATCCTTCTCTTTGAGCTGGGTACTGCCATGCCAAATCAAGGCCGTCAAATCCATACAATCGTAGAAACGCGACGGTTGAATTCGCAAAGGTCCTCCTCCGTTTGGGTCGTGAAACCATGAAGGAGAAACTTTCACTTCCCTGTTCCCAACCACCAACAGAAAGCAACACCTTCAGGTCGGCGTTATTTGTCTTCAAGGCGGTGACACGTTCGTATCTGTTTTGTATAAAAAATACAAGTTTTGTGGCTTTTTTTGAAAAATACCCTGCTGATCCTATATCAGGATCTTGATACTACAATAAATCAACTTCTGCTAAAATAATAATACAATATATTCCGCATACCTACAATGTTAGTAAAATTTATAATATACTTGTCTGGGGTAACGGTTATTTTGCATATGCGATAATGCTAGCTACTCATATGCCATATCTCTGGCCGGCCCACATCCACACGGCATGCACGCACCATATCCATTTTACTTCCGGTTTTTCAGAAAAATCACGTCTGAATCATACTCGATTTGTGATTATGCCAATAATTTTGACGTTGTTCCCAAATTTGTACAACATGTTGTTATGAGAAAAGAATATTCCTCCCATGTATAAAACCCAAACCCGAATTGGATTGATAGGTGTGAGGATGATAAACGTGTTATATCATAACTTTTTTTCTATGAAGTGACGCATAAATAGATTTTTCTTAACCTTCACCAATTGTCATGAAATCGTTTGCAATCAAACACATACCAAGCAAAATTCATATGTGCACACAAATATACTTCTTACATCATCGTATCGTTCTCAGAGGAAGCCTGAAGCTCGCAATCGTCCGAAACCTCGGCAAAGGCTACAATCACGTGGGTACAGAGATTGGGATCTATGTCCTCAGCCATGAATTTGCCATCTCCTCTACGATTCTCCGACCACACGGTGAAGTAACACACTCGTCTGTACTCTGTCAAATGGTACATAAATGAGGATGAATATGATTAATATTTATGTACGTTTGTTTCCAATTGTATAAAACATGCAATAACTGAAAATCATCAATTTCGTATGAAGGTGTTACTTTCAAAATACTTTAACCTAATTAATCATCGATAAATACAACTCACGTTTTGGAGTGTCCGCCTCAACAAACACGTCCTTTACAGTGTTAATTAGTGGAAAGCGACGATCAGATTTGTTGCAGTATTGACTATAATCGTCGAATGTGAACGACCATACTGCTGCACCGCCATAGCCTTCTTCGACAATCCATTCCGCCTGTTTATTAGACACATATGGAACATACGCATGAAAAAGTGATCCCTTTTGGAGTGTGACTGGTAAAAGTGTTAACTAGAATAGGACCTTTTTTGAAAATTTAGGGATCAACTTTAGCTCAAAACTATGTATTAAGATTAGTATGCTATATAAATAGACACCTATAATATAATATGGAATATGGAAAAGCATTATTTGAAAATTACTACGTCTTTCTAGGTGCGATAATTTTCATGTTTATTACATAACTGTTCATTTCTATTAAATAAATTTTTCATGTTAATTACAGAACTGTTGATGTTCTGCTGTTAGTTTGTTCATGTTCGTTACAAAGACTGTTCATATACTTCTTCAGATAGTCTGTTAATGTTCGTTACAAAGAGTGCTGATGCTCTTCAGATAGTCTGTTCATGTTTATTGCATAGACTGTTCGCTTCATCAGATATATTTTTTATATTCATTATATAGACTGATCAGTTTTATCAGATAGACTGTCCATGTTCATTGCATAGCCTTTCATGTTCATTTCATAGACTGTCTGTGTTTAGGACATAGTCTCTTCTTTTTTTTGAATAGGAAGATTTGATATTTCCAATATTTATTTGACATTCAGACATTTGAAACAAGAGATAAAAAAGCATGAAAACTTTATATTGCCTTCTCTTTGAAGCTTTCTGTGTCATCATAACCAATCCACTGACTGCCATTGACGTAGTACGGCACACCATAATCTCTATACATGGCACCCTGGTTCATTTCGAGGGCTTTACATATCTGAAATGTTATCAAACATGAAGTTTTCACTGTATTCTATTGTATTTGGATTTTTAAAATGCATTTTTCCTTTATATCTACATCCCTAAACCATTCTTTTCAACATTAGTCACATTTATAATAAATCAACATAGTTTCTATCCAAGAATATCTAAGTAGGCTGTAGTAATGTTAGATTATGTCAGTTATACGCTCATTATAACGGATTATGGAGAGTATCGTTAGGTATACAGAACAACTGGATTATCAAGTGTTCTAGACATGAATGGTCGGTAAATAATTAATAAGTTATTTGCTATATCAATGCCTGTGATACCAACGTTCTTGTAAGTTTTCGAAAACAATTACAAGGAAAACTGAGGAAAGTCGAACCAGGTTTTTTTAACAGGACCATATATCTCTGAATTTCAAACTACTATGTTCAAATAATTAAATATTGTTCCTTTAAGATGGTGACACTCATTCCGAAATGCGCGGTAATGCGGCTCAACTTACCTCGGCACGGGACAAGTTGAACCAAAACCTGGGACAAATTGAGCCGTTCGGCACGGATAATTAGGGCTTGAGGTCCCGGGGTCATAACAAAGACCCAAGGACATGTAAATATATGCATGGTTTATGGGATATGTAATATTAGGTTTTTAGTACAATTGAAAAAGGTTAGAATTTTAAGGATGAAGACGAAAAATGACCCTTTACTTGAAAATTTCTTCAGGGTGGGCAAAAATATTCATCATTGATGCAAAATATGTTTGCTCTTATAATAGGTCTTTGCTTTTTATTGTCAAGATGTTCAAACAAATGTGGCATCAGAATCAGTGAAAGTAACGTCAAAACCCTTTGTAATACTCTTTGCCCCTGCTGACTCAACAAACCCCGTGGTTACATTTAATTTGCTCACCAAGTACTTGGTTTGTGGGCTACATTTTTCAGTTTATGTTTACTCGGTAGGTTACTATTTTGCATTTTAATATGAAACATTTTCTGCTTGAAAACCAATCCAGCGGAATGACCCTGGATTATTGAAGATTTCCATGTGTTCATTTTCATGGAAGTGTTTTAAAAAGATGAATTTGCTACCATTAGTATAATGTCTATACATTTATGCAAAATATATGTATGTACGTCGTACCTCACTGTGTGACATGTACCTCTACTGAGTTTTCAAAAACAATACGATAAAATGTCCCTAAAATCACTTATATCTCTCGATCTGAGGGCTACTTCCTCCCCAAAATATGACTACTCTCTGCCAGGAAGAGACTACTCCCTAATGAATATTTGTAAGCGGAGCTTATACAATTTCAACCAATGAAACATTTGGTAGGCGGTGCCTTCTTCGTGACGCAGGTGACGTCACAATTTAAAACCAAAGGACAACAGCGAAAATGGCCATCGATGTAGGCCGTTTTGATACATGTAATCTTACTGATTAGGAATTACAGCATAGTTTGGACGCTAAAAATATAGCTTAAATATAAAAGCTATTGTTAAGACAGTACTTCATTACTTATTTAATTGAACGGAATGCCGGTGGCGTCGACGATTAGGACAGAGCAAGCCCAGAGGCGGTGAACGTGTGTACATGCAAGTGTTATGCTTATATGCAAGTGTTATGCTTATAAAGTGGATGGGACTAAATATGGTAGGAAATCAATAGTGACTATTAGATATGGTCTACATAAATACTTCTTGAATGCTAGAAATGAAGATATCATCAACGACGATTCATACAGCACTTCCAATTGTGATGGGGTTTTTTCTGTTTGAAATTGTTTCAAGAAATGAATTATTAAATCCATTTGTTAAGTTGCATTAATTTGTTTCGTTATGATAAAGCATTTATAGAGTGGGTAATTCGTGAAATAGCAAATGTATGGTCACCCTTGGTGAAGAACTATTTCTTCAGCGGCTTTGCCGCCTCTGGAAATAGTTCTTCATCTCGTGGGATCATAAATTTGCTATTTCCCTCATACCCATTCTATAACTGTATAATATTATACAGTGTTACATTTTTTGTCACATACCTCCTGATTTTAATATATTTGGGTTTTTTACAACTCATTTCATAGATATTCCTTATTGTTTAACGTTTAAACGTAGTTTATAACGTAACATGAACGTACCTCATAATAAGACATGAAGCCTAGGGTTTCAGAGTAAAGACCCACAGTGCTTGGTCCATCATTATTTGCTCCAACGCTGAAGTCGGATTCGTTAGCAAGTGTATAACCTCCTCCATAGGTTGCCATTCCTACATTAATCATCGATTTAGGAATTCCAAGAAAAGCAAAATACTCGGCAATCGATTTCTGTAAGCAAAGAAGCAAATGCTATGTTCATCCAATCATAAAGATTAATCATTTGTAAAATAAATTGCGTTTTAAAATTAGCTAATAAAAAAAAGTGAAAAAATCGATTTCTTGTGTACCATATTGCCAAACTTTTCTGCCCCGACGGCACCGTCCCTAGCAACCCTGCGGCTGTGATGAGCAGTTACGCTGGAGCCGCTAAACAGACTGAAAGACTCTGTATTGACAAAGTCATAGTTGTCCCTGTAATAAAAAAGGCAGATTCAGCAGTTAAACATCAAAGAAGTAAAATATTTCAAAATCGAATATCCATTTAAACCAAGAAAAACAAGTGTGACGTTGCGATTAACCACGACAGACAATGGCGATGTTTATATTAAGATCATCCCCGACCATAATACATAGCTGATATACATAACAGGATCAACACAAAGGGTAAAGCATGCTCGATGATCAGAAACGGACAAATGATATCAAAACGGGAAAACAAAGGGACAAAACACAAAAGTCTTTAGTTGCAGCAGACATTTCTTTGTTGGAAATCACTTCACGATGAGACTCGTTCCTTCAGTGAATATTGAAGCCTTTTCAGTAGAAATCCTGTTTCAGTTATTTTTTAATAAGGATACGTATATATATAACATTCTGATAACAGACACAAAAGTAACTATTCAATAACTAAACATTTTCATTATAATAATATTCAATATTCATCATTTTTAATAGCTATTGGTATCTTCATAAGAAAAGCCAACAGATCAGCTGAAAGTCATCGTAAGTAAATCTCAATTAAGATACTGAATATTGAAACAATTTAGCTCCTTGATTAATAAACACGTTTGTTACCAAAATCATCTTGTAACAAAACGGAATTCCAAAATGTAAACAAAACCGTCTTAGACTATAAATTGATAAAGCTAAGGCAAAAAATGAATCAGGAAAGATTTTCATTGAGACACTTGACTAAGTACGAGGGAACTAATATTAGGTGTTAAATAAAGGTACAGTGTAATTGGCTTGTTAAAGACGATACTCGCCATGAAATCTTAGGTCAAAGGTCAAGTTAATGTCACTTCCTCAAACCTAGAAATCGGGTAGTGACAACAAAAGCCCAAAACACAGTAATGAACATAATCAAAAACATCGACCTTAATATCGCACAACGAAATAGCATGTGTTCCTATTAGATCGTGATTTCAACCGTTAAACTGGCCCCTAGTCTTCATCAATCTACATCTTTGGAAAGTCTGTGTTGTCTAGGAAGGAAGTTATGATATGCGGTTAGGTTATAAATCTACGTAAACATTCAAAGGGTGTATTTCTAGATAAACATTTAAAGGGTGTGCATCTACGCGATAGAGTTTTTTTACTTGAATATATACAGGGTGTGTTACTAAATAAACATATACAGGGTGTGTTTCTTTACAGTTTTTCACTGGGGAGATAATTATATATGATTTAATCGTGGATATGTAAACATGCTATGGCACGGAGTACAATGAACACACTTATATGAGCTGGTTATTGAATAATGAAAAGGAATATCTAAACTAGTTTAAAAACTTTAAACTAAAATTTGAAACTAGATACAATATTTTGAATTATTATTATGTGGGCAATGCCATTTTGCGTCAATTGAAAGGATTATGCAACAAATGCACAGGCCATGTAATATCATTTCGCCCGGTCACATTTAACTGACATCTGGTGAACTAGTTGCAATAAATGTTGAACGTTAAGCAAGGAATAACAACTACCAATTTTAACGACATCGGTATGTCCAAGCCAGGGGACAGAACCCATTGCCTTTCTCACCTAGGCGAACGTTCAACATTAGCCAAAATTGATGATTTGCCAAACAAGTTGCAAGGAAACAAAAGGTAATTCGAAGTAAAGAGAAATACAAAGATCCCAAATATTGCAATGAGTGCAACAGATTTATTTTAGTATCTTTTCTGTTCCAAATGAGATGGTAAAACGCAATTCTTCAGTCTGCAGTGGGTAACCTCATTAGTTGCCTCTTACGACCGTGCAGTGGATATTATTTTTCAATCTCCAACCTGCAGGAGTATTAAAGCCAACGCTGTCGAAGGAAACTGTCATTATATGAATAATGGTCTACCGTTAATCGCTTAATTCATGATTGATGTTCAGAATAGTGATGTTAATAAGAGTAATTGACATCAATTGAACAGATGATGTTCGTACCCCGGTGTATTCCTGGTTGATTAAATGTTAAAGTGAGAAACAATTTTCGTAAACGATATTTTGTCTTTAGAACATAAAGTATGCATACTCAGTATTACGGGAAAAAATGTCATTAGCTATGAATGAATGAAGAAAATAAACTTACATAATGGTTGATTTGATGGTATATTTATCATAGTATGCGTCTACGTCTTCAAGTGTTTGTCCTACCAGATCAGCAACAAGCAGCAAGCGATCGGAAGTTGTGTTTTCGTTATCAAAGGCTGCACGTAGATCCTGTGATTACAAAGTCACAATTACTATTTTGTTGTGAATTGCTGACAAAAGTATTCAAATTGTTGTATTAAAGATCGTGTGTTCGACAGAAAATTTCATTTTTCAAACACAGGTTTCATCGAACAGATGCAAATGTTGTTAACCTGAATTTCAAGAAGAATTAAACGAGAAACCCTTCAGTGGTATACAAGCTAAAGTATTAAGGATAAAAAACACTTTATCATATAAACTTTATTTGTTTTACAACTTAATATACATCCTTAACTATTAATGTTATCACCTGCCTCCTTTAAAGTATTGATTCAGGAATTTATCGTACATTATTTGATATGCAAATGAGTGCACTTTCCTCAATGACATCATATATATCATAAAGATACGGGAGAAGTTGTTAAAGATTATCTTGTTTTAATGCTCGGTCTAAGGAGAATCTGATATACCCGGGTATTGGCCAAAGGCAAAGAACATGTCGGCATATGATCTCTATGATAGCTTAAGCAAGTTCATTCTTCACAATCATCTTTGTCACCAATATTTCAACTTTGAATGTAATATAGATAAGAAATTGTGCATACATCAATATCACAAAATGTTTTGATGCAACATGAACAAAACTATGTGTGGTAAAGGAAACAACGTGCAACAATTTCGTCCTTTAGTTAATTATTTTGAAGGTGTGCTCGGAGAATGGGGATCCGGATGTTAACTATAGCCTTTTCTACTGAGGTCAACATGGCAAAACTCATTGTTAACGCGGACACTGTTACATATATCAACAATGCCACAATACCCAATTCATTCACTTGTTGTTCGGATGTCACTCAATCTTAGAATGATCTTAACTAAGGGTCTGGTTTAAAAGGATGTTAGCATTCAAGCAATTGTCAACTTTCATAAACGTTTGTATATTGGTTTGATTTTATACCTGGCTCACTGTTAAGAAGTTAGTAGCGTTGGGTTTCTTCCAAGCTATAGCAAACCCATCAAAGCTGTATTTTCTGCAGAAATCTATGGCAGACTGAGTAAACGTGGCTCTGGATGTACTGTCTTGCACAATATCGTCCATATCCCCTGCTGTTGAGTCTGCTAGCAACACCAGTGACTTCAGTTTTGGGTTGATTAATGTGAGATTGGTGAAAGGAATGTAGCTGAAAGTTTATAAGTTTGTATTTGTTATCAGTTAATACATACATTGCTTTGTAGGAATGTATTTTGTTTGTGTGCATTTAAGTCAACATTGATCAATACTTATCGCATGTATCCTATATCCGCAACACACCAAAGAGTAAAAATTAAATGATTGAAGTTTACATCTCAATAAGGTAAATGTATCCCTATTTATCACTAAAATTATTACAAAATTCGTGATTTCCTGTTTTGCTTAGTTATAAAAAATATAAAATGCGTATCGTTATTAAATGTTTATCGTTATAAAATGTGTATCGTTATAAAATGTGTAACTTTATAAAATGTGTATCGTTATAAAATGTGTAACGTTATAAAATGTGTAACGTTATATAATGTGTATCGTTATACAATGTGTAATATTATAAAGAGTTTAGTATTCAGCTTTTCTCGTAGGCTGTTTTCCTATGTTTTTCATTTGATGATTTTTATCGTTATGTTACGTTTTCTTACTAGATGCTCCTTTCTTCATTTCTAGTGTTTATTTTTTATTTGTTATAATTGCATATGTTAACTTACTATTTCATATCTGCCACTACACGCCTGAACACTTTCGGTTTGTTCTTCCTAACCATGGCCTGTGCCATTACAATGTGCGTGCAGAGGTATGGGTCGATCATGTCAGGTGTAAAGGCGCCAATGTCGTATCGTTCTGCGGCCCAAATATCGTAGTAGCAGAGGAGACGCCGTTCTCCAGAGGCTGTCAACACAGAAAATCTCATTCATTCGTAAAACAACGTATACATATATCCAAGGTCCTTGCTATAGAAGGCCAAAAGCTATAAGAGCAAGGACAGTAGATATTTTGATCAAATCATGAAGTGCTTCAACACCAGTTTCCTGACTAAGCACAGTTGTCATTTTCCAAATAGGAGGTACTAAGAAACCCATGTCAAATATTTAACAGACGATAGTCATCTACTACAGTATCGATATATAGATATACGGTAAAATCTTTAAATGTGTAAGTACACTTCAATTTGAGAGAATTCATGATTTACGTAACTCATAATATGCCCTCATATACTACCAAATTAAAATACAAATGCAGATCAAATAGCCTATATTTGTATTGTGAACGAAATGGCATTCACGCCTATCTATAATTCTACATTTGTTTTTAAAATGTTATACAAACAAGATACTAAGTGCTTTGTAAAAATGTTTTCATAGTTTGTTAATAATTTTAACTAAAATAAGAATTCAGTAAAACGACGAGATAATACCGACATGTCAACAAAATCGTAATTCGAATTGAAAATCGATAATACCAGGGCAAAATAATAACAAAAGAAAGATTAAAAGTGTGGAAACGTTAGTTTAAACATGATAAAAGAATGAAGAAGAGGAGAGAGAGCTACTTGCGGGTCGGGAAGGACAAATCTCAACATGGGGGTTAAGACAAAATGTGCAGACAATATTTGCCGCGTCAAAACATTTTTCTGAACAAATAAATTCAGAAAACCAATTTAAATGTTTCAATTCAATTCCCAAGCAAGTTTATATTTACTCATCTTACAACTAGAAATCCTCTCTTTGCTTTAGTCTGCCTATATGTGACGCCACAGCGCGCACAAATTCCAGCGCAGACATCTTACACTGTACATAATGGGGCATATTTGTGTGAGAATCATCTTGATCAAACTTTTGTTTTACAAAATAAGGATTGTGAATTTCGAATCATTTAATAGCTTACATCCGTAATCAGATATCTGTTGACCAGAAGACGGGTCTGTAATTCGACTTGCTCTCAATAAATTGCATATTATAAATCTGAAACCCTTTAAGAAGCAGTCATTGTCTCTCTTACTATACAATCGAACTATCAATTCTTATCCATGGAAAAAATAGCACATAACTCACCACGGTACGATAAACACAACACTACTGCAACGCTAAGAAAAACTTTCAGGTCGACCATCTTTTGTGTTTCTACGATCCGTCTCACGGCCAGGTAACGTTTAACTGTTCAATTAATTGACTCTGATAGTCGACCTCATATAGTGGAGCACGGTACCGCCCTCGTTCTGACTGATCAATGGGCTTGCTACGCTTACGTGTCCTTCCAGCCATACACTGCGTGTGAATGACTAGCGTAGGTGAACGAAATGTTATAGTCTGTTTCGGTGACTGCTCGAGCTTTTAGTAATTTGATTTTCTGTTTAACCAACAAAAAAATATTGAAAAAACATCTCTTAATTTTATATAAATGGTCGGATCCAGGAATTCTAAAATTTAGAAGCGCAGAGTTCTTGTGTGATCTGGGACATCATTGGAGTGTGATTACACTTTTTTATATTATCAAATTTTATGTATTTCTTATTTTATTTCTATTTTTTTGCTTTCTTTCCCAATTGAAACAGTTACATTAAAAACAATTGCCTGTATAATTTTAAAATGGCACTACCGAAATCAGCACACAGCCTTTTGTTTTATTGTTCACACAAAAATTAGATTCAAAAAAATTAGGACAACATCACCTTACAATAATTTATGTGACAAAACGTACTTTGAAAAATGTGTATCGAGGTGTAAAGAGAGACAGAAATGTCGAAAGCTCTGTGTTTGAATGTGGTTGTTAAGATGAAGGTTTTCAGTTAAGATCATAATGTTTAATACCCGAATTCAATTTGTTGATGCTTAAAAGACGGTGTTAAGGAACCAATGATACCTCCCCAACCCACTCCTGACCCATCCCTGTCATACCTTTACGTTGTGTGTCTGGGGGGGNGGGGGGGGGGGGCAAGCAGGTAGACAGGTTGATGGTCCAGATGCTACTTTTATAGTACATGTTTAATTCTCTGATCTCTGATACATGATAACAGTTTTTTACATGTGGTTTACATATTCTATTTTTAATTCAGTTATTTTGAATACTAACGTTAAAGACATCCTGAACTTGTAACAATTATTTCGTATTATATGCAAACATGTTTAGTAATGTAGTACGAAACATTTAATGCAATAAGTAGCATGTTCTACATCAAAGTGACGATATGTCGATATAGTGCTGCCCATGTCCGTCCTGTCCCGTGATCAAAGTGGTACGTGGGCATTCAGCCGAGACAATAAAGTCAACTTATTCTATGAGTGATTCATAGGTGAAAAGTAAATTAAAATGTCAACTTTAAAATTTCCTAGATCAAGATGGCCACTGTGGCTTATATTAAAATGGTTTAATTTTGGAATTCAAGGTGGCCTCTAGGGCCGCAGAAAGTTTACACCTTCAATGGTTTTTGGTATTTCTGTGGCTAACATTTCCAGATTTTTTATATGTAAGATCACATTAAATATTTTAAAGTATCTGTTAGAGGGGTGTTCTCCTGACATATATATGGCAACCATCAAGGTATTTTCAATTGGGCAAATAATCGCTAATACAAACTGTGCATATACGTGTCTTTCCACATTATTCTTCATATACTGTACTATATCAATCATGAATTCGGCTATTAAGAAGAGTATAAGCACTATTAACGCAATCACTGACCCTGATGTTATTGTTGAAGTTGTTTCTCAACTTTTGAATAATGACCTTTCCAAGGACACATTGATTTCTAACTTGGGATCCCTGACATACAGAAACAACTAGCTGATCTCCATAAGAGACAGGACGATCTAGAACAATATTCCCGGAGAACCTGTCTTAAGTTCCGTGGTATTGCCGAGGAAGAACACGAAAGCACTGATACTCTAATTATTGCTGTATGTAACTCTGTTCTTGGTGTGATGGTAACGGAGAGTGATATAAGCCGAACCCACAGAGTGGGTCCCAAGTCTGGTCAATTCCCTCGTGACATCATTGTCCGATTTATCTCGTACCGTGTACGTGCTTCCGTGTACGCTGCCAGATTCTCACTTTCTGCCAAATACTCTGACAAGAGTAAAGGATCCTCCCCCTTCAATCAACATACATACAAGTTATTTGTCAACGAGGCCCTAACGAAGCAGAGAGCGATGGTATTTTCCAAAGCCCGTTATTTAAAATCAACAGGAGCCATATCTGGAACATGGGCCAACGACAGGAGAATTGTCATCAGGCGTAGTAGTGGGACCAAAGCCCAAGTCACCCACCTTAGCGAGTTAGATTCCTACCCCGACCCTCCTCAACAAGAACACCGACACGATCCCACAACCCGTATCAGAACTCTAGCCTCTCAACACGGTCATCGTACACATCCCAACAAACCCGAACAAGCCTGATACTACAGCCTCATTCACTTCAGCCAACCGATTTGACTCTCTTTCCCAGGTTAAATAATCATGTGACCTTATATTCAGTATTATGTTTGACTAAATATCAGTCTGTGTTTTATGAATTTGGTGAATATTACTATTCAGAGTAGGCTACATGTATATGCTGATGACATGGAACTTGTATTGTGACAAATGAAGATACACTATACAAAAAACACAAGTACGTGTATATTTACTATATTTTGTGTTTCAGTATTACTGTAATTTCAATGTGTGTGCTGAAGTATACAACACATACTTCAGCTATTATGCATTTATCTTTGTTTATAATGAATCTATATATAAATATATAAAAAAGCATTCTGTAAGTGATATAATATGAATCTATTGATGCACGTGTGTGCATCTAATCAGTGACCAAAATATCTTTTGTCATGATTTGCTCATGGTGGTACCGGTTATAAATGTTCTACATGCATTATATATATATATATATAACAAAACATTATAACGTGCATTATTTGGTATGAACATTCAGTATAAAATTATTCTATCATACATAATATTTTATATGAAATCATCATTATGACTTATCTGTAATATATGCTATTGTTGTATGACATGCCCTTTGTGTTTACACATATTACTATGTTTGTTATTATAACCCTTTATAATGTATGTCAATTTAATAAGAATATAAAGATCACTATACACGTGTAGAGACCCAAGATAATAAAGGATGTACATCCTATGGTATCATAGAAATGTCACCTGCAAGGGTATGAGACATTTTAACAACCATTATGCTAATATTTTGAACGTCTAGCCTAAGATGTTCTACATCTTATCTTACTTACTCTTCCTGAACTTCACTATGTATAGTTACAAGTATATGGTGTAATGTTGAAAAAAGAAAGAAACTCATTCATAAAGTAACTTTTTTTTTCATTTTTAGTTTCTATAGGCGCATGCAATCTCAACTCTACTGCCACTGTATGTTTACATGCAAGAGCAACTATGTGCTCACTAATAACTACGCATGGCATTGAACTACGCGTACATGTACGTATAAGTCCTTTTCATGTACACGTACGTATTTTATTGGAACTTAGGCCTACCGTTCAAGTGAATATTAAAATCCTATCACTTCAATAAATTATTCATAGCAACTACACATCCTCTTTCTCCTATACTCATTTTTTTATTTAGCTACACGTATGATATACACGTGAAATCAACACGATCGCCTTTCGCGTGCGCTTGTACAAACACCAAGATATTGTTTACGTGTCTCGACCAATTGTTGATCGGCTGGATTTAATTTATAAAAAACATCCCGTTATCTCTATACACTCGCAATAGAAAGACGACTACGCGATTGTGAATTGTTGCAAATGATACTCTAGTGGTGTTTTTCGTTTAGTAAAGCTAATTGCAGGCGTTATTGTGTTGATCACAGGGGCTTGTGGAGTTCAACATAGATATTTCACATACATGTTTTCTCTTATACTTTTACTACTGGTATGTCTATTTAATCGATCAAAACATTCTTATTTTTAATGTTTTACTTTTCTCCATATGTATGCTCTATTGATATTAATGACCATTGCAAGTGTATTATAAAATGATGGATGTATTATATATGTATTACTCGAAGATCTATGCTTTCAAACATCTCAAGCACATTGATGAGTCGTTTCCGCTTCCGTTTAATAACATGTGTTTGTGTGTTATTGTTGTGAGTGTGTGTATGGAGGTTGTATTGTCCTGTCTGTTTTGTTGTTATCTCACATTCTTGCTCAACTACTGTTCATATGTCCCGCCTGAATAATTTTTTACCAGCTGGATGATCGATCCAGCCCACTCTGCCCGCTTTTTCTACATTGACAATGGGTAATATAATAGATGTCCAGGTTTTCGGGACTATGGTAACGGTTGATCACTGGCAGTTTTATAAGCGCATACATATTTATATGGAGCATTGTCATGGCTTTCATTACTCTTATTTACAACTATTGACATGTTTACCTATTTTATCAATATGTTTTACTTTCTTGTTTCGCATTTTATAGTGTTATCCTAATGTTGTGACATTGAAAGTAATACTGGACCTAAACATAATCTGAATCTGGTTCATCTCAATGTACGATCTCTCAGAAATAAAACCCCACTTATTGAAGCCGAGTTTGAAAATAATGATATTGTATGTATAACTGAATCTCACCTAAATCCCCTGATATCTGATTTTGACATTCAAGTACTACCCTTTAATCCAATTCCTCATAGAAAAGATAGAACTACTGGTCCGGGGGGTGGGGTTATAGTGTATCATAACAATACTGTTGTAACAAAAAGAAGGCTGGACATGGAAAGGGATGATGTTGAATTACTCTGGTTAGAAGTTTTAATTAATAATCATAAATTTCTTCTCGGGTGTATTTATAGACCAGATAGTAATATTGAATACTGGGATAAACTTGATGATACCTTAACTAGAGCTTCTGATACTTAATTGGATATTATACTTACATGTGATATTAATATTAATATGCTTAATGTACCACTTAATGATCATTTATCAAGACTCGTTATAAAGCACAACTTAACTAGTCTTATTAATGAACCTACAAAAATAACACCTGATAGTGCCACTTCTATTGATGTCATCTTTACTAACAACCTAAACTTAATTAAAGATGCTTATGTATCACCACCATTCATCAGTTCATGCCCAAATCTCTTTACTGTATTTAAACAAGTGAATTATAAGAAAAAGTGAATTATAAGAAAACTATTTTGAAATATGATGAAGCTGATTTTGACAGTATGAATAATGCTCTTCTTAATATTGATTGGTTGAATTTGTCATTAAATCTGGATTCTGATGCATTTAACTCATTCATAATTAACTCAATCATAGAACAAGTCAATAGTTTCATCACTACCAAAGTTATTACTGTACGTCCAAATGATAAGCCATGGATGAATAACATTATTAGGCTGAAAATGATACAACGTAATAGAATCCATAGAAAGGCCAAAGTAACAAATAATCCGCACTACTGGGAAAGATTTCGTATACTCAAGAATGAAACTATTGACTTGATTCGTGAGGCAAAAGCAAATTATATTCAAAAACTTGAAAATTGTCTTAATGAAAACATGGTCTCCCCAGACAAATGAGGGAAGATTGCAAAATCTATTACTCCTCTTGAACATGATGACCAATTCATTCACCATCCTCTTGACAAAGCAGAAGTCCTTAACAATCACTTTACTAATATCTATTCGTGATCCCCTGACCTTGAATTACCTCAGACAGCACAGCCCTATACTCCATGTATCTGACCAAATTAATATTCTTAATGTAAATACCCCCCTGGCCCTGATGGTGTAATCCCTAAAGTTGTAAAAAAATTGAGTAACTCTCTTGCATTACCACTCTGTCTTTCATTTAATAAAACACTTGAATCAGGAATATTATCAAAAAGATGGAAACAAGCAAATATAAATGCTATATATAAAGGGAAGGGTTCATCAAGTGATGTTTTAAATTATAGACCAATCTCAATAACCTCATGTTTCAGTAAAATAATGAAAAAAAAATCTTCAAAAATCTTTACAACTATCTAATTGAAAATTCTATCTTAACTAAGCACCAGTCTGGCTTTATACCAGGTGATTCTTCTGTTAATCAACTACTATTTATTTATAATGAATTTGTTAGCAATATGGACCAGGGAAGGAGCTCAGATTTATTTTTTGTGATATTAGCAAAGCTTTTGATAAGGTGTAGCATAAAGGTCTCTTACATAAACTTAAAACGTATGGAATTGATGGAAATCTCTACTTTTATGGTTAGAAAATTATCTCTCTGATATATTGCAAAGAGTCACCACTGAAGGTTATCACTCACAGTTTAAGGGAATAAATGCAGGGTACCTCAGGGATCTGTTCTGGGACCTTTTTCTATTTCTCCTTTATATTAATGACATCACTGAAAATGTTTCAACTAATATTAAGCTTTTTGCAGATGACACCTCCTTATATGTAATTATAGATGAAAACCCAGCACATGCAGCACAAGTTCTGACAAATGATCTCTCTAACATTGTTGAATGGGCAGGTATATGGGACATCAAATTCAACCCTAACAAAACTAAATCTGTAATATTTTCTAGAAAACATAACAAACATCACCCTCCAAAAACTTTCCAAAACAGCCAAATCATTGACTCAACAGCACATACACACTTAGGACTGACTTTAAAAGATGATGCATCTTGGAAACAACACATTCTGAATATATATGAAAAAGCTTATAGTAGATTAAATATTCTTCGTTACATTAAAACTAAAGTCAATCGTAAATGATTAATTAAAATTTATACAGCATTTATTAGGCCAATTTTGGAATATGCAGACATAGTATGGGATAATTGCACTCAACAATATAAAGAACTTCTAGAATCTATTCAATTAGAAGCAGCCAGAATCATTACTGGACTTCGATCTGGAACATCTCATAATAAACTTTAATTATGAACTTGGTTGGGAAACTCTGTCAACAAGAAGAAATAAACACAAACACATAATGATGTATAAAATAATGCATGGGCTGTCAACTCAATACTTACAAGATGTCTTAAATCCTTTCATTAACAATCAAAACAATAATCCCTATTCCTTCAGACAAACAAGACTGTTTAATCCACCAATATGCAGAACTAACAATTATTTTGACAGGTTCCTCCGTCTAATGTGCCGCACAACTAACACTACTGATAATGATCTCTTAAACTCCCCAACTCTTGCAACCTTTAAACACAAACTGAATAAAGATATTATTATCGATAATGAATCAACCTTAATTTTTGAAACCAAAGGTGATAGAAGGGCCAATATTATTCTTGTTCAACTTAGAAACTTCTGTAGCAATTTAAATTTTGATTTATTCAATGACCATTTAACTGACTGTCCCTCTTGTGCTTGCTCTTTTGAATATGAAACAGACTTACTTTATTTACTTCTATTGATAATTATGGAAATCATAACCATATTGATACAAACATTTTCCTACAAGGCTGTCCTGATTGTGATGGACTAACAAACAGACAGTTACAATATTTTTACTTAATGATGTAGTTATTTATCGGTAAATCGCGGCGTTTTAATCTCTATACGATCTAACCAGCCATGACCTTATACTTTATACTTTTATACTTTACTATTCCTATTTCAATTATACTCCACAAATAAGTAACTTTACCTACTTTTCTATAAATGGTATTCTTCTACGGACATAGGAGTTTTAAGTTGAGCATGTTTGTTTGTTGTTGTTTGTTGTAAGATTTGTTCAATCTGTCTTGTTTTACAGTTTCCATCTTATACATTGAATAATACATAGACTAGCTATCTGTTTGCATATAAAATTATAATAACTTAACAGTTTTGGCGACTGTGACCTGTGCATATATTTGCACATGGACTTTTGGTCAATGTCTGCCAATATCTGTGTGATTTGATAGCTATAAAGCTTATATACATTTTAAAATGTTATAAAAATAAATAATACCTGTGGAAGTGTGTTGTGTGTGATGTGAGAAATGTGAATGTATTTGTATTTCAGATATTTTAATTAAGAAGGAGTTACATCCCTTTAATTTTTGTGTTTATAATTTTCATTTCAAAATTGATGCATTAATTAAATCAAATAAAAATAACAGAATCCGTTAATTTAGCCACCGCTGGAGAGAATTTATATAGGCTTTGCCTGTATTCCATCCAATTGACTTGTATCAACTTTGTCAATAAAATTTGTTGAAATGAAATGAATTGATTAATGTAAAATTACGAAAAAATAATGTGAGGGTAACACCACCATTTTTAGCGTTAATGTGCGTATGGAGAAGCAAATGACGATACGATCATTTTAAAAATATTTTTCTATATAACTTTAAGGTTTATGGTATCACTACGCGCGTTACGTTTGTCATAGACCGAGGAGCGATCATTGAGCCTATATATAGAAGTCATTTAGAAAATACGGTGTTAGGTTGACTTTTTATAAATGGAGAAATATATAAGGTAGAAGTATATAGATACTCGCACGTTGATAAAATCTCGAGTCTACCTGAAAACACAGTATAATTATCTAAAAATACCACTGATATTGAGAAAAAAACATTATTATAATATGTATTGATGTATGATATTCATATGAATTACATACCTGTATGATCTTAATTAAACAAATGTCTTTAATCTTTTAATTTTTTGCGGCTAGAAAGATAGTTATAGATAATGCTATGACTATTTCTTATATTATCACCATCATCAGCCTGATAGTCGTGATATAAGCCAGAGGGTCCGAACGTCCCGAGGGCTGATATCGGACTTGAGGAATGATAAGGGATATGATATCAAATGACGGGAATTTTAGTCGTTAGCATAACAATGGTTTTTAACTTCTGAGATATATTTCGCTTCAGAACATTTCTAGAGTTTTCATGCTGAGCAGAAACTAACTTAATTTTTTTATGGGCCAAATAATTAAACTCTAGTTGAGCAAATTTTGATTTAGCTTGCTTATATAATAACGGAACTTGCTGACCTTATCGAACACAAAGTATATGACAAAATATTGAGCTAAAAATACAGCATGCTCAGCTCTCATAGCAGGACGCAGGACGAGTCGGATAAGTAAACTTTAAAGCTCAAAGAGATAAAAATAACGAGAAATCTAAATATAATGAGCTGCTGCGTTTGAATAAAATCGTGAGATTTGAAAAGCATACCAAAATAATTGAATTCGTTGGCAACTTGTTGTTTATTTTTTGACGTTACGCGCGATGTTAATGACACCTTGTGTAACGTAAAATGACGCCGTTTTTATCATGTATGACGTTGCTTTTATCATATTTTGTATTCTTTTGTGTGACTCCTTTGTATGCTACCGTGCGGGAAAAGAAGAATGATCAACATGATTGAATTCGTTGACAACTTGTTCTTTAGATAAATAATTATTGTCTTAAAACCATTTTCCATCCTTTCGTAGAAGACGACCATTCCTGAAGATTACAACAGTAGTTGTATTTACATTAAGAGTAAGTTTCATCATTTATATGTTGATACAATGCAACTAATATTGATTGTAGAGCACGAGGTTATTCTTCATATACAGCAGTGCCATCAGCGTAAAAAATCAATATACAATGTAATACCCTTTTCAATCGACTGGCAATTTTCTTTTCTATTTTCTTTTACATAATTAGCTTCATAATCATTAACTTCACGGTATATTTTAAGAGGAATTTAGCTATTTTTTAGTATTCCACGAAGCTGAAATCAAAGAAACAAAATATAAAAAACTATTGTAAAATATAAATCACCGAACCAATTTAAAATTGACCGTCTAGAAACAAATGAGTTTAAAGGACAGTCTTGCCTATTTTTTTCTGAATTATAATGTAATTGGCTGCCAGTGATGACTTTTCATTCTGATATCACGGAATATTGTCAGATGAATTTTTGCAATTTTTTAGTTATTTCACGAAGCTGAAATCAAATAAACTTAATATAGAAATATTGTTAAATATAAATCACCGAACCGATTTAAAATTCACCGTCTTGAAAAAGGGGAGTTTAAAGGACAGTCTTGCCTATTATGTTCTGTGTTATAATGTAATGGCTGCCAGTGTTGACTACTCTTAATATATTCTGAAATCATGTTGTATTCCCATATTAATAAACAAATTTTGTAATTATTTAATGCCGCTGAAATTAAGAACAACAATATAAATAACATTAATGTTCAAATTATGTTGTAAAAGGCCTTTTAGGTAATATCAAAATTTAAAATACGAATTTAAAATGACGAGTAATGGCCTCCGTAATTTGCGTTTCGGAAATCCTCTAACGATAACGTAGGCCGTAGCAATGAAATCGATGTCATCCAAATAGACCACCCGACAATGGTGAGCTTCGGTAAGAGAAAAAGGCAGTTTCATATCTCTGTTGCAGTTTATTCATCTCTGATTTAAAAGATGTCTTTCTCACTTAGTATATAGTTTTTTTTGGAAGAGTGTGTGTGTGTGTGTGTGTGTGTGTGTGTGTGTGTGAATCTTTGTGAGATTGCTCACCGTTTTTCTAGTTCCAAATGAAAACATTATTGGCGTTAAGGGAAGTTAATATCATTCTCCTCAAATTCAGTTATACTTTCAAACTTACTATTGGAAAGTTTCAAGCAACGGAATCTCCATAATTAGGGAACGAGCCGATGACGAAGTGCGCGTTGACGGCCGGTTTTCAGTAATATCAGATATCGTTTTCACTCTATCTGAATTAGATACATCGTTATACGACCACGTTTGGTAGGTCATTATATGACAGTCTTACATGAAGAAATCGGCATGTCCTAAACACATATCCTTTACAAAATACTTAAAAGTTTAGATGGTAGATGACAGAGGACATTTGATACGATGGAAAGCATTACGAAGACATGTGTGTAGCATAAATGAATAGCTGGGACAATTCTCTGTGCGTATGCCATGCATTTTGTGTGCAATGAGTTGATAGCCCAACTTACTAACAGGGTATTGGCCGGTTCGATTTACTCTTCTGGAAAAAGGCACGCCGTCTTTCATAACCGCAAGATAGGTTTAGTTTAATCTTTATTTTATTATCGGTATAATATTCCAGTAATGAAAACATGATATACATATAGGATTCGAAAACAAATACAAAGTACTTATGTCAATCCGTCTCCTTTTTTGTAAAACGGCAATTGGACGGCACTGACGATTATTATGCATATAGATATAAGTAGGTGGAAGAGAAGAGGATGGGGGAGGAATAAGGGAAAGAGGTGCAAAAGGGTTTAATATATTTTTTCAGTGGTAATAATAAGTTGGAACAAGATGAATTTCAGCATTCAAGAACTTTTTAAGGTTTGTGATCGACGTATTAGGATTTATGTGATCGGGAAATGCATTCCATAAGTCAATAGAGGAGGAAAAGAAAGAATCCTTATGAAGTTGGGTTCTACAGTTTGTTTGGCAGTAATTATTTGCGTTTTCTAGTATTGTGTGAGCGCAAGTCAGAATGACGAGCAGGAAGTATGTTAGTTAGATAGGAGGGGTACTGACCATGGACAATCTGATGGAATTGTATTATTTTATGTTTTCTTCTTCGGAAAGAAAGAGGATTCCAGCCAGATTCTAATTAAATTCGGTCGTGACTAGTTAGTTCAAAGGCCCCAGTAACAATAATGGCTGCTTCGAGTTGTATATTTTTCTAAAAATTTACTTTTTCAAATCTTTATATTGTCCAATATTACATCACCATAATCTTAAAGGGGTCGTAGATTTTTTTTATTTTTTTTTGAAAAGTCATTCTGTCAATATTGAATTTGAATTTCCTAAGAATACCAAGTTTCTTGGATGCTTTGCTGATTATATATTGCACATTGTCGGTCCACCCTCCACTAGCTGAGATAAAGTCGCCTATATGTTTATGGCATGGGACTTCTGTTGAGGGGATGCTATTCATAAATAAGGAGGGATGAGTTGGCTTATTATTTTTCTTACTTACAATTGTTGTCACTGTTTTGTAAGGGGTTAAAGTTAACAAGCCATATTTTAAATAGATATAAGTTGGTTTGTAGCGGAATCGCCGGATCTAAAGACAGACTGATAAGGAGACAAAAGAGATTTGTCAATTAAATAATTGTAAACATATTTGTATACACACCTTTCCATCATTTTGCCAATGCCATAGAGACGGAAACATGCAATCAGTAAGAGAGTAGTTAGATAAAGTTTGAAGAGGATAACTTAGAATATCAGCAGCTTCCTTGATTAAACGAGGATTTATAAGGTCAAGACCAACGGCTGTTTTGCAGCCAATATTATGTATAACATCAAGAACGTCTTGACGAGATATAACAATGTCAGAGAGGATATGAATGTGGGACTTTTGTAGATAAGGGGTGTCAATATTTGTCTCGTCAATGGTAGCTTGTGAACTAAAGTAAATGTTGAAGGTATTCGCTTTTTCTTAATCGTCGTGTATTATACTATTGTTAATTTAATTCGGAGGTATGTCGCTTTTTCTACTAGTGTTAGACATAAAGCGATTAACAATTTTCCACCATTCCTTAGCACTTATTCTAATATTATGCTTAAGTTTGTCGCAGAGTTTGTTAAAATATTTACTTTTTGAATAACGTATGGTATTTACACAAGTATGTCGAGTTTTCCTGAAATTTACCCAGTCATCACCATTCTGAGATTTCTTAGCTTTGCCATGTAGATATTTCATTTTTCATATCAACTTCCTCATGAAAGTATTCATCCATGAATCGTTGGTTCTTACAGTTATATATTATTACGTCGTCGACGTCATTACCAACTAAAATACTGTCCCAGTCAATTTTGGAAAGTTTGTCTCTGTATTCGTCAGAATTACCAAGGTCAAAAAGCCAAATCTTACGTTTGAAACAAGATTTAGGAGATTTGGAAATGTTAATACTGCCATACACAGGACAATGGTATCTCATAGGCTGGTCAAGAAAACTTTCGCCGACACAACAAAGGTTAATTAGAGAAGGGTCACTTGCACAAACTATGTCTAAGAGAGAAGAAGACGACTCAGTGAAGAAAGAAGGGGGGGGGGGGAGCTCGCAATCTGACTACATTTTGATTTTAAAATCACTAATACCATCATGGAATTCAACATAGTGATTTAGTATGGATAGTATGGAGAGGGAGGGGGAAAATACAGAGAAAATAGGTACTTTAAAGATAAAGTTTGTAGAAATCAAATTGCAAAATCAGACTAATTGTGTAAGGAACTTACATTTTAGTCATCTAAGATTATTCTGTTAGAATCGTGTCAGAATATTAACAGAGGGAAGAGAGGGAACCCTTATAGAACACTAAAGTTAAAAACAAAATTTTATTGTAAAAATGTCATTTTAGTTCCAGCTATAGAAAAAAATCCAAGTCCAATTACAAATGACAAGAGAAGCTGTCCAGTCTCCTAGCCTGCCAGAAGCTGGCTTGCATGAGCATGAAGATATTGAAGATGGTTGATGTTTATACTTTTCCAATATAGCCAATTAAAATAGCAGTTTAATAATTACTTTTCTCAAAATGGTACCACAAGTATACATGTATTGTACATAAAAGTAGATGTCTGAAATATGGTCACTCTATATTTATTTTTTCATCTTAAATCCAGTGTTCAATTTTCGTTTTACTTTCTTATTTGTTTTGTAGTTTTACCAGATCCTGCTCTTCAAAATGATGTGAATGTGAGATCGTCACCGTTCGGATCTACTATGTTCAGCAGAGACCATGCGCTGATGCTTCTGTCTTTGTACTTGGAAAGGAAGAATAGGTTCAATTCACCTTTATACAAAACAAAACCACCATATGGTGTGAGATCACAGACGAAATAAGCTCTCTTCTCCAAACGTCTCTTCATATAAAGCGTTCAAAGATCACCAGAACAAGACTGGAAAAGGTCATACAAGAATTTACATACGAGACACAGTTAGAAGAAATCTTGAGAGACCGACATGATGTTGAACCAGCAGTTCTACTTCAGCCTATGACAGAGCTTTTGAAATGCAGAAATAAAATTTATCTTTTATTTACAATGGCTTAGGTGTGCGTACCTCAAGGATTAGTTGAAAATGTTAGTTTTTCATGATTTGTTTTAGTATTGGTTCAGTTTAAAGAAAAGCTGACTAACGGTGAACACCATGCTTTTTTCTTTGTAAGAAGTCTGCTTTTTAGAATTAACTATTGAAAATAAGTGAAGCATTTTGTGTCTGGACCAAATGTTTATGATAAGTCCTGAAGAGTTTTAACCATTAATTATATGTGGCGATTTATGTTTTTTAATACAATATCCTCATTTATTTACAAAAATCTCTAATTCAAATAAAGAAATCTTTAATATAATATTTGATATATATGTCCTTTCGAAAAAGAGATAATTATATCTAATGGAAAATTCCCAAACTGCTATTCATAAGTGTTCTACATTTATCATATACATTTCTATATGTACAAATATTCATAGTGTCTTGCTATCTTGTATTATTCATATAAATGTAACCTCAAACTATTTGTTGCTAGATGCTGGTAAATCCAGTTTGTTTCTGTGATTTCATGTACTTGTTTGGTAAATTGTATTTAAGTAGTTTGTGTTGTTATTTTTACACTTAATTCTGTGATTATTTTAGGTATTAAGTTATGTATGGACAGGAATGCATTTTACTCATAAATGCATTTGGTTTTCCTTATGTGTTCAGTTAAAAATTACAATACATTTTGTAAGGTATCATTTTTTACTTATTGTTGTCATTACGTCTTTTTTTAGTTAAAATAAACACAATATGATATTTGAAATAAACCAATATTATTTGGATTAATTGTCGTTTCTCATTTACAATGCATACAATAATAATGTCAATCATCATTCATATGTGCATATATTCCTTTTCCTTTCAAACGGACAATAAGTATTTTAATTTTGCATGCTCACATATTTACAATTTGACGTGTCAAAAAGGATGCGTTTTAATTTGCCTTCTGCATGAGTTGCTAATGACATAAGGCTATATAGAGGGATTTGTTAAGCATTGTTGTTGAAATGGTCCTCCAAATCATCGCCTTGTACGTTGCTCATGTTGTGCAACACGCAAGCTAGTCCAATGAGTTCGGTGATGAAGGAGACATCTGTCATTTCTATTATTTGCAGACGTCTGAATCTTCCGTTAAAACTCTTGTGCCTAATAGTGCTTTAATATTTTATACTTGATTTCGTATCAAATTCCCAGTATTACGACAAGGGGCCGTCAACCACTTTTACAGGATTATGCTCCGTCCCAAAGTAAATAATATTGTCCACACAATGTTTGACCGTTCAGATAAAGGGGAGAGTTTCGAAATATTCTTGCGCCATGTACCCTCCCTGGCTATCTAGGATAATATAACCTCATATCCTCTTTACCATCTGCTTGAATAACAACTGTATGGTATCTGTTTCTGCTTAGATAATCTGCTACGTGTTTATCTGTTGGAGATTAAATACAAATATTGGTGCCATCAATAGCTCAAATACTATATGTAACTCAAGACAAAGACCGACATATTTATCTCGATGGTTTTTGATTTGAGTTATATTTTTTACGTGATGTTCAGACGTGTCCATGTCTTTATTTAAATATACGTAACTCTCCTTCCATTTGTTCACTTTAACACTTTCGGTTTCTGACACGAAGTGACAGAAAATGATGAAACGATGTTACTGCATGAAAGATATTTAGTTTCTATAACAACCGATCATATTATTTAACAATATATATTTCAATTAATGTAATTCCAATGAATAGCTTTATTAAATTTCATTAAATAAGTACTACCATGTTTTTGCGTAAAGCCCGCTCCATTTTATTGTCACAAAACCTCAAAATATTTTTATTAATACAAATCCATCGCATTCACACGTTGAGGAATGAAGTCGCTAGAGCAATGACAATGGTTTTTTTTCTTAAAATAGTATCGGTGACCTTAACCTTCAACGTAGAAACCCGAAACGCAAACTAGTTCAAGGCATTGCCATACCAAACACTTGTAAGAAGTTTCATAAAATTCCGTTGAGGAATGAAGTCACTAGAGCGATGACAATGCTTATCTTAACATAGTAACAGTGACCTTGACCTGCAACATAGAAACCCGAAACGAGAACTTATTCAATGCATTGCCATACATAATACTTGTATGAAGTTTCATGAAATTCCGTTGAGGAATGAAGTCGCTAGAGCGATGACAAAGTTGTTTTTCTAAAATAGTAACAGTGATCTTGACCTTCAACTGAGGAACCTGAAACGCAAATTTATTCAAAGCATTGCCATACCAAACACTGGTATGACGTTTCACGAAATTCCGTTGAGTAATCAAGTTGGTAGAGCCATGACAAAGAGTTAACATAAGTACATATACACTTACGAACGCGTGAAATCCTATAGGATATCCCCTGGAGGAGATAATGACCTTGCCCGTTGCGGTAGATTGCCGGCGGGATGAACATGTGTATGTTCTATTAACATCTATTAACAGCATTACTTATGCCTCAAACGTCAGGCGTTCAACAGTACATTGTACTTATCTGTAAATTATGATTGAGATCTCCTAGTGATTTGTTTAACTTCAGGAGAGGTTTTCATAATTCCATCAGGATGCCATTAGCATTCAACATGTGGAATTAAAAGTATGACCGAAAGTGGGTTTATGGGGGTACCAAAAGGGGTAGGGTAAATCACAAATATAATTTGCTGTTTTCAAAATGAGCTTAAAAACCAAAATAATACTATTTCTGTTTTTGGAAACATGTGTAAATTAAACAGGCATAGATAAAGGAATTAAAAATGGGGACCGACATTATCAAATGCAATAAGAACAATGCAGCAACAAGGGGACATGCGTAGACACTATGAAAACAGAGAACGCAATTAAAAAAACGTATTCTTTCACAAAACTAGTAATTTTTAGTCTACCATTTGGGACTACATTGTACACATCCAAATGTATCTCATCCAGAACTATTATAAAATTTAAATCTTGCCTCGACCATCACAAGAGAAACATATCGATGATACATAATTATATGGAACCTATTATAATCCACCTGTAGTTATATTGAATATTTATTACAAAGTTAAGAACACCAATAATGACTTCAAATGACAATTTGTTATTAAAAGTTATTTTTAAACAACCAACACATTTTGTTTTCATGTGACGTTTCGATGACTATTACGATATGTACACTGTCATCTTCTTTTTGTTTCCCAAACGTAACCTATGCCAATTCTATAAAAATATGTTTTTATGTCCAAAAACATTAATCCTTATTCTTTTATACATGCTTGCAAAATAAAATTATTAGTCCTCTTTAATTTAATTAAGTAAAACGAGTCAATGGGGAGACGGGGTTAACATGATTTAGCAATGATTCTGTCGCCGAGTATACCTGTTAGTTTATTATTTACTGAAAATAAAACGTTCTTATCATTCTTGCTTTTTCATATCTCCATATAAATGATAAATGACTATTTATACGTTGTAGTGTAACCATTGTTTGCTAGTAAAACTGGCAAAAACTGTTTGAAGTCTATGCTAAGAACATGATCTGTGTGGTCTTCATTTAAAGTAATTATCGTTCCTGTGAGTGTGGATTTTTAAGCAAAATAAAACAAAATCCTCGGGCAAGCCGTGATATATGTTACGTAAATATTTTCTTTTTAAAATAAAATAGGCCGTAGCTAAATTAGTTTCCCGTCATACATAGTATTTGTTGTTTATACATGGCATATGTGACCATTTATTACACACTTTGAATGTGTTTATAAGAGATCTATGCAACCTTGCGGGAACAAGTTAAAAGGAAAATGATTTTGAAACAATGACATTTTATGCCGAATAGTTATTAACAATGTAGATACTATCTAAGGAAAGAACAGAATGCCCTCCCCGTAATGTTATGAGGTAGTTACTGGATTCTCTTCAAAACTTCTTTGTAAAACGCCTCTAGTCAAACATTAAACGACGGATCTATTTGTACCAATTAACAACACTTAATGGAATATGGCCTTCAAATACTTAACTTGCTCTTGGCGTAGTTAATTTCATTAATACGAATTCTCATTTTCAGACAATCTGAGGAACTGTGAAGTGCATGTAAACGTTGGCAATTTATTAATGAATTAGATGTAAACATGCCAATCTGGTCATTAGTGGTGCGTACCTGATGTGGGTCTGAGGACACATCGTCATCTATAGCACACACTGGTCAAGCTATCAATAACAGACTGACGGGTTTACGGACGGACGGACGAACGACCGACGTCCTTCTGCATCTCATCTTCTCCACCGTTTTTGTTACAAAGAGTATATATTCTATGGCCTCTTGGAACGGCATTGTAACGTCCTGACTCAATATTAAGAGATTGTGCTTGCATGCTTTATTTACTCTGATTGTTCGATACTAGAATTTCGGGGCTTTGTTAAGTAAATTTGAATTTGAAAGTTATCAACAAGGTGTTTGTATAAGTCGCATTTAGAAGATGTATCAAATGCCCAAGTAGAACGTAATTCTCGAATAAATGTACCATGCAAGCGTTGCGAATACAATTCCAAAAACTGCCTTTCAATTTTTACATCTTGAGCGATCCAAATATGGTTAAAACCAATTCTACATAAAACGTTTTTAACCTTATGAATCCCCTTCAATTTACTTTTTGGGCTTTCTGATGGTTAACTCAAATAAAGCATCATAACATGATTTCAATACACAATTGTTTGTGTTTATCAATTTTAACCAATACTACATAATAGTTATTTTACGCTGTACATGTAATGAATACATGCCCGTTTCAAAATACACCATAGAACTATTACGGTTTTCTAAACATTAAATTCTTCATACAGTGTTGGATAATGACCCCAAACCTCACAACCATAATTAAGTATACATGCTACATACGTGTCAAATAGTGACATTTTAGTTTCAATATTAAGCACATGATCCTTAATTCTAATAAAGCTGATTTACAACCTCTATGGTCCTTTCGTTAAATTTCCAATTTTCATTAGGTAATAATCGTTTGCTTTTTCTAAAAGTAACTGTGTGATCCGTTAAGCTCCATTTTCAGTACAAGCTTGTAAGCAATTTAACACATTTTGAAGATCGTTTACATCTTCTGAAAATTTAACTAGAAATATATTTAATAGTTGTAACTATTAACTCTGGCAATTAGAATGAAAAGAACACTTTCCATATCATTAACAAATAAAGAAAACAGCATGGGCGATAAATCCTCCCCTTGTAAAAGTACGATATGTTTATCGAACATAGCAGGACATTTCCCGCTTAATTTTGTAAAAGATTTAGAAAATTCGTAAATGTCTTAATTACATTCAGCAACCTACCCCTTACTACACTTTTCTATATTTGAAGCCAAAGTCTGTCATGAGTAGGCCTTACAGAGTCAAAACCTTTACTATAAACAACAAATACGCAATGAAGTCTTTTATTTTGGCTTAAACCCAAATTGGGTATCTGTAACCACAGACTCTGATTCGCTCCATTTTAGCAGTCTACTATTTTACAGGCTAGTGAATAATTTAGCTACATGACTAATTGGAGTTATCCCCCTATAATTAATGACACTGTTCTTATTTCCCTTTTTATATAAAGGAACAATTTCACCCTGTGCCCAAGCTTGAGGGAAATATCCTACTTCCAACATATTCAACAACTTATGCAGAACTGGTACAAAAATATCATTATATTCAATTTAATATTCATTTAGTATCAAATCAATACCTGCTGATTTAACAACACAACCATTTACTATACATGTACACAACAATAATTTCATTCCTAAGATATTATCGTACTAAAGACATTTTTAACTTGTATTAATGTTATTTTTACATCAAAGTAATATAAAACCCGGGATGGTTACGTTAACATGAACTTATAAAGTAATAGTCGTCGGGAGTTAGGGTTGAAGTCACATAGAGGGACCGCAGAACCAAATGATTTTCCATAGACGATAGTGTTAACGTTTACCACTGTCCTGGCTAAATGGGGTTATCCACACTGGTTTACCTGCCCTCATTTTGAAGAATATCATCTCACACAACTGTAAAAAAAACAAAAAAAAAAACTGCCAATTTGAACTTTTTTATATATGGGGGCCGCCATCTTGTATTGAATTCGTCACCAAAAATCGACCAAAATTTACAACAAATTACACACTTAATAAACTCACCCAGACAAAAGCAGACTTTTTTTTTTTTTAAAATTATGCATATTTCATCAAACTTTTGAAACTTCTGCTACCTAAATATCCAACCAGCAGGCCCCGAGGCATTCACCTTCCTATTAAATCTTCTGCCCAAAAGGGAAAAACCCACAATCTATTTTTGATTTGGTTCCGTGGTCCCTATAGGATCCACATATTTTTTTCAAATTTACCATATGTGGAAATAGTCAGGACCATAGGGTATGATACCAAAATGGGAAGTGGCTGGCTCAAAGGCTTGGGCTGATAGGTCAAGTCTTCTACTGGTACTGGAGATGGAGATTCCTGCAAGAAAAGACAGGAAAATTGAATCAATTTGAAAATGTAAACTTAAATATCTCAATAAACATTATACTAAGACTTATGGTTTTGAGTGTTTATTAAAGTACAGGTACTGTACTACTCAGAAATATAAACATATAATATATTGTTAGAAGATCAGGGGAGATAACTCAATTTTAAGACCTACAAAAATGTATACCCCCTTAATTTTGGACTTTTTGTAAAAAAATCAAGACATCAGCAAATATTTATAGAACAGAGCCAAAAACGGACACAAAAGTAAAGACTAATAACTGTACAAACAATACAACACAACAATGGTAGGATTACATAATGTTTACATAACACCAGCTGAGATGAAAGACAGTGATAGGAGAGGGCTGCTCAAGGTGTAAGGGAGGTAATCGTGAAGTGTTACCAAGGTGTGTATTGTGAGTACAGGACCAAATCACTAGTGTGTGCAGGGAAGAAAATAAATATCTAGCAAACAGACAACGTATATACTTACCAAGTGATTTTAAGGTCAGCGGTGGAGAGGCAACTGTGTCAAAAATTCTGATTGAGAAAGTTAAGGCCAGTCTCGGTGACTCCTTGTTGGAAATGACCCTGATGAACCTGTCGACCCAAAAGGTAGAATATGTGAACAGACGGCTGAAACAGTCTCTCCAATCACGTGTGAACTTTACTCGTAACTTTTCAGGGAGAGCTCATAGGGCGGTGTATCCTGTGAACCATAGACCGGAGACTGTTATTAAAGAATTGTGTAGTAGGGTTGGGTCTCCAATCACTGCTGGGAGCTCTGTGTCCAAGGACATAGATAAAGATAAAAAAGACATTATTGTGGTGTAATATTCATAGAGAAATAAGAAGAAATGTATGTGAAAGACAGAGTTATGATTGAGAAAAAGAAATGAAACATTAAAATATTGAGAACTTAAAAAAAAAATGGTCTTTGTTATTTTTTAATATATATCATACAAGAAAGAAGGACAGACAGACAGACAGACACACAGACACACAGACAGACACACAGACAGACAGACACACAGAAAGAAAGATAAATAAATGTATTATTAATAAAAAAAGTTCATATCAGAGATGAATGACCTCCAAAAGTATGACGTCACTGTCCCCCCTCGGGTAATCCTCCTTCAGCTGTCTATAATGTACCATCAGTGACAGTCTGAGAACTCTGTGTTGTTCAGTGTCCATTTGGCCATCTAACCACAATACGCCCATATCCTCCCTGGTCCATGGGCCCCCTCCACGCTCTATATGGGTGTATATTTCCATCATAGTATCCTCCTGCAGCTAATTTTCCCTCTAAATTCTGCAAAAACACATCCATGATTAGATTCACAACCAGAAATATGCTGGTGGGTCCCATCATCTGGTTTCCAGGGACGCTTGATGGTGTAAAACGTCGTATTCTGCATCTTTCTATAGGGACTGCAGAACCAAATGATTTTCCATAGACGATAGTGTTAACGTTTACCACTGTCCTGGTTAAATGGGGTTATCCATACTGGTTTACCTGCCCTCATTTTGGAGAATATCATCTCACACAACTGTAAATAAAATATTTAAAAATTCTGCCAATTTGAACTTTTTTTTATGGGGGCCGCCATCTTGTATTGAATTTGGAACCAAAAATCGACCAAAATTTACAACAAATTACACACTTTATAAACTCACCCAGACAAAAACAGACTTGAATATTATTATTTTTTTATGCATATTACATCTATATATATTGCTCAACCCACACATGCAACTTTTGAAACTTCTGCCACCTAAATATCCAACCAGCAGGCCCCGAGGCATTCACCTTCCTATTAAATCTTCTGAGCAAAAGGGAAGAACCTACAATCTATTTTTGATTTGGTTCCGTGGTCCCTAGATGTTACGCAGATGGTCGGGGGAAAGGCATCGCCTGAAACAGAATTTACCCCTACAAAATTACACAAAGCTTTCTGTTATATTATTCATCTGTATTCGACGCTTGTATAGAAGAGATATATCAGAAATTGAGGACGAAAGTATCATTTTAATTATTTTTGGCGTCGTAATATTGTCCATACTTTACACATTACCAGAACGACATAAGTGATATAAATCTGAGACGTTCTGTGTAATATCTACATAAAGGACATATGTCTGTTCGTTCTGAGTAAGTTGACATGTGTAACCCATGTAACCCTGTACCCCATGTGTACTAGGTTCACTGCACTAACACATCATCTATCACGTGCATAATATTGTCATTCTTACATAAGTAAATACATGTCAGTATGTACGTGCGTGCGTATGATTGGTTGAATGGGGTGAGGAGTATACATGGAATGCACGGGCCGACCGGAGTCCTGTCACGTCCCAACCCAACTCTCTCCAGCCATTCCTCTTCAGGACTCGTAGGAGTCAACATCCATCCGTATCAGCCCTGGTAAGTCTGTCTGTAATGTTCACATTGTCATTGTACGTTTGTAATTTACCGTCTTGTATACTCGCGTCTTTGTATTCATGTCGATGTATGTAAGTTCAGGTCAATGTGTTATCAAATGTATTTATTGTATTTGTTTGTTAATATTACAGGTTTTTCCTACGGGAATAAACACTATCAAACTACCAAGCCTGTCTTTTTATAACTCGAAGAGCAAGGGGCTACAAATGGCGCCCACGTAGGACACTTTTTATTGTAATCCGTATCCGGCACAACCATCACCATAATTACCATGATTAGCAAAACCTTCCCGTATCCCTTCCTGAGTGTCTCCCAAGCACATTATGAATGCAAGGTAAGTTCAAAGCATTTCCACTTTCAGAACCTAGTACACATGTGTTTAGTCATGAATATTTCTAAATGAGTGTAAGTAAGTTAACCAAATTTATAGAAAAGCCTGTAACCCCACTTCATTTTCTGAATAAATATCCTATTCTTGTAAAGGCTATTTAGGTAGGAAGGTACATTAACCTAGCACATACCTCAGACTTAGAGTGTGAGGGGTATGTCAGGAGCAGTATAGACTCCATTGTTGTTTTTTTACAGAATTTTCCAACTGTCAAACTTACATTCCTGGAGATTCCCCCTTATAGTAAAGGGAGCTGGAACATATGAAAGGGACATGAAAGCCCTGACCAGTTTATTGAACAAGATGAGATATTGGTTGGTCGGATTGACTTCTAAAACTCCTACATCCGTCTGGTTATCAAGAAAGTAGGGGTCACCTCCTTAAGGTTTCACCTTCGATCAGGATACTGGCAGATCGAGATGGACGAAGCAGACAAATAAAAAATGTCCTTTTCTGTTGGTAACCTGGGTTTCTGGGAGACTAACAGAATGGGATTTGGTCTTTGTAAAGCTGTTGCTACTTTTCAGAAAATGATGGAAAAGTGTATGGGTGACATGCATCTGAGAGAATGTTTCATTTTCCTTGATGATATCCTTATCTTCTCTCGTACTTTTGACGAGCACTTTACTAGGTTGGAATCGGGTTTTGCCAGACTAAGCCAACATGGCCTGAAATTAAACCTTCCAAATGTGAGCTTTTCAAGAAATCTGTGACATATTTAGGGCATGTCGTGTCTGAAGACGGTATAGCTACGGACGCTGAAAAGGTGTCTGCAGTTAAAGATTGGCCACGACCACAGAATGTAAAGGAGCTTCGTCAGTTTCTAGGATTCAGTGGGTACTACAGGCGTTTTATCAAAGATTACGCTGCAATAGCACAACTACTGAAGCAACTCTTGCAAGGTCATGATCTGCATAAGAAATTTAAAGTCAAACCGAAGGTTAAATCTAAAAAAAAAACTAAGGCAAAGGCTGAATGGGTCTGGGAAGAGTCCCAGCAGGTCGCCTTTCAGACCTTGAAGGAGAGACTGATGAATCCCCCGGTTCTGGCATATGCTGAGATCACTAAGCCATTCATCCTCCATACTGATGCCAGCGGCCTAGGACTAGGCGCTGTGCTTTATCAGAAACATGAAGATGGTGAGAAAGTGATTGCATATGCTAGTCGTGGGCTACGACCGAGTGAGCGGAATTATCCGGCACAAAAGAGGGAATTCCTTGCACTTAAGTGGGCAGTTACGACGGACAAACTTCATGACTACCTCTATGGTCATTCATTTGAAGTTGTGACCGACAACAATCCTCTTACTTATGTGCTTGGAAAAGCCAAGCTGGATGCCACCGGCCACAGGTGGGTTGCTGCTCTTGCAAATTATGATTTCACCCTGTCGTATCGTGCTTGGAAAAATATCGCTGACGCGGACGGTCTCTCACGCATATCCCAAGTTAGTACTGACGTTGTCAAGGCTATATGCCAATCAGCAGTCATTGTCGCCCCACTAGCGGAAAGTGTGTCTGTCGATTCTGTGCCTTATCTGGCCAGTGAGAGTGCAGAGTCAACAGGTAAGCTTGCGACTATTGACTGGGTGAAACAGCAGCGTCAGGACTCGGATATTGCGCGGGTTTCATACCTGAAGAGAACCGGTTGAAACTCAATATGTCTAGAAAATGCTCAGAACTTGGCCTACCTTTTTACACGACGGTGTCCTGTTAGGAATCGCTTCTCTTGACGATCAGAAAATCAAACAGCTTGTCCTACCAAAGCAGTACCGCCCTGAGGGGTATCCACGATGATGTTGGTCACCAGGGAAAGGAGAGAAAATACTTTGGCTGGTTAGGCAGCGTTTCTACTGGCCAGGTATGGAGAAAGATGTAAACGAAAAGATGGAGACTTGCGGTCGCTGCATAAGAAGGTAATCTACTAGCAAACCTACCGCTGGTTTAGTACCCATACAGACGACTAGACCGATGGAGTTGGTGTGTATCGACTGTCTCGGTCTAGAAAGGTCGTCTGAAGGATTTGAAAACATTCTAGTGATAACCGATCACTTTACCAGGTATGCCCAAGCTGTGCATTGTAAGAGTCAAAAGGCGCACACTACAGCCAAAGCTCTCTATGAGAAAGTTATAGTGTATTACAGTTTTCCTGAAAGGCTACATAGTGATCAAGGCCGTAACTTTGAGAGGGGTGTCATAAAACAACTCTATAAGGTGGCCGGGGTTAAGAATCTAGAACCACTCCATATCATTCGATGGGAAACGGGTCAGCGGAAAGGTTCAATAAAACACTCGTTGGTATGCTAGCCACGCTTGTTGAGTCCAAGAAAAAGGATTGGAGATTTCATGTCGCACCAATTATGTCGAACGAAGTGGTTTAAACGCATATACACCAGATATGACTGATCCTTTCCTCTGCACTCACATCGTCTTTGCATATGTCGTGGTGAGAAACAACAAAAGTACCTATGAGCTGTACAGTCCTGGCTCCTCTGACTTACAAAAGTAAGTACAACACACATAGTATAAGCCACATAGCAGTGTCGCTTAGTGTCGTTAGTGCAACATTTAAAATGCTGAAAACGTAAACACTTAAAAATGCATTGTAAGACAATGTATAGAATGAGACCATATATTTTTACGCAATGTACAATGTAGAATAAGTCAGTACTGAGTATCCTGAAGATGTACCACATGGACACAAACATATGTTTTTATGTGCGGTTGATACTGAAACAATGGCAAGTGTATGTTTATGCCCTGGTGTTACACTTACATTGATAAGTATTTAAGCATTTAACTGTTTTCAGTTGGCATTCATAGCCAATATGAATGACAACTTGACAAAAGAAAATTCAATGAAGCGCGCTAGTGCTTCATGATGGATTTGCCTATGTGCAGTTGGATTTTAAATTGCCTATGAAGGCCAACTGAAAGCAGTTCAATACTCATCTTTACCATTTTAGAATATGTTTATCTCATAAGAAAATATCAATTATACTTATTATTTCTCAACATTAAGATCTGATAATGTATGTATCAATAAAGCCTATATGAATGCCAACAGAATTTGGTTGGGTTATATTGTGGCAATGACATACGATGGTAAATATATGTTTATACCCGTTGTTACAATAACGTTGATAAGTATATGTTTATGTCCCTGTGAAGGACAGTTTTTCTTTTCCGTCTTTCATTCACGGAAGACGAATGGCAATATGAAAAGAAAAACAGTTATAAACTATTTTGGTTCAAATTGTTTCAAAAAAAGACAAAGGCCGAGATGAAATACACTGAGGCTGAAATCGTCGGAATGACAAATTTCCTAGTTGAAAATATCTTTCTTTGAGCTCGATGGTAAGATTTTTCTGTTGGCATTCATACGAGAACAAACTGTGCATGTCTCCTGACCAAATTGTGTTGGTGCCTATCAGGTTGGATTTATTGAAGAGATTATATATCGTCTTTCATTAACAGGAAAGAGCTTTTATTTGACCACGTCGATCGTGTATACCCTTCTGAATTTTAAAATCAAGAATTAGTCATTTACCTCGGTCTTTACTTTGAATGTCATGATTTCCGTGATAGATGTCGACTGCTATCTGACAAACTTACAGCACACGGTTTCGACAGATGCAGGTTGACGATAAACAAGGGCATTTTATGGTCACAATCATGTCTCCCTGAGGAATATGATATTTTCTATGGAGGTCTTTAGTTTTTATTATGCTCATTAGTATGAAACTACCCCAGTTTCCGCTTTCCGGACGTTACAGTACAAAGATTCGACCTAGAGTTACACGTCAAAAAAGACCATGTAACCCTCCTGTAATTGTTCAAGTGTCTCTGTGGTAATTTCACCTTGCTTATATTTTGTTCTATTTTTATCAATTTGGAGTTCAAATAATGGTTTTGTTTACACTTTGGTATTTTTTATTCTTTTGTTTGTTTTAATAATATCTACAGTTGTGGGATCGCACAACGTTACACGATGTGCGGTGTGCGCACGATGTGTGCACGGTGTGTGAACGATGTGTGCACGATGTGCGAACGATAAAAGCTTGCGAACATTTGTGTGCACGATGGACGAACGATGTGCGATAACAATCGTGGTTGATGTAAATTGAGGAATGCCTTAACAATATATACGGTTTCGTGTGTAAACAAATAAAATTGATTTTTATGTAAGTTTCTAAATTTTATAAACTTATCTTTATGTCCATATTTTCTAAAAATTAGAAATTGTGTTTTCGGCATTTTTTAAACGACCTGAATCAACGCATATGAAATTACAACACAGTCCCGTATACAGGTAAACATAGCCCCTTTGTACATGTACCTGGACCGTAGTTTTCCCCGCCCGGGGCGCTTACATATTTCGTCGGGTAGGGCCAAAGGTGTGAAAACCCAGGTGAAAGCGAGCTATAGCCAAACCGAATGCAAATAACAAATAAACTCGGTCACTCATCAAATTGTTGTTTACCTGTTCTGTTACCTTGGAGCCATCCTTCATGAATATGATGAGAAATTACAGTAATATATACACTTTTCATTATTGCATACTAGCTTTTCGTATTTTTTTCATTCCGTAATATTGATCTACAAATTGTACCCAATCGCACAGTTGTGCGGAGAGAAGTGCACAACGGGGCGAACGATTGTTAAATCACACAGTTGTGCGCACCATGTGTGGACGATGTGCGGACGGATTGTGAACGATGTATGCACGGTGTGCGCACGCTATTTTTGGTGCCTTGTGCGGTCACACAACTGTAACTTATTACGAATTATATGTAATAATAATACGAAATAGGGAGACAAACATGAAGAAATTTACATCATTGTTTTTTCAGTTATGGTTTATTAACCAATCTCACAATGGCCAACCCTTAGCTGAAAACACTGATCATGTTAAAAGAAGAAAATGAGGGAGATTTAGAAGCGATGACATCAAACTCGACAAATCAAACAGCTTTCATCAGTACCATTATTCCCTTCCTGAAAACATACAATTTTGATGGCTTTGTTCTTGAATGGGAAGGCAGTTCTTCTGGATTCAAAGCAATGAGCACGGTAGATATAAGTTGATTATACCGTGTAAAATATAGAAAGATTTTTAATACCTTTGGAACATTCAGAGTGTATATTATTGGCTTTATTAGGGACTCTCCTTTCTTGTAATTTAAAGTTCTTGTTATCATTTTTATACATGAAAGTAGCTTCCTGTGCATGTCCTTGTTGACATTATACTGTAGTTTTCTTGTATATATTAGGCTATAGGATCCTTGTTAACATTATACTGTATTTTTCCTGTGTATATTATTGTATGGGTTCCTTGTTGACATTATACTGTAGTTTTCTTCTGTATATTAGTCTATGAGCTCCTTGTTGACATTCTATTGTAGTTTTCTTGTATATTAAAGGCTATAGGATCCTTGTTAACATTATATTGTAGTTTTCTTCTGTATAAAAGTCTATGAGCTCCTTGTTGAAACTATATTATAGTTTCATGTATATATTAGTCTATGGGTTCCTTGTTGACATAATATTGTAGTTTTCTTGTGTATATTAGTCTATGGGTTCCTTGTTGACATTATACCTTAGTTAATGTGTATATTAGCCTATGGGTTCCTTGTTGACATTATACTATAGTTTCTTGTATAGATTAGTCTATGAGCTCCTTGTTGACATTATACTGTAGTTTTCTTGTATATATTAGTCTATGAGCTCCTTGTTGACATTATACT